>NW_016107564.1:1503451-1565043 GCF_001604975.1 Cebus imitator | reverse complement strand
TGTGTATATGTAATATTTTGTTCAAGGGGATTGCAGGAGTCCGGCTTCCTTAGAAGTCATGATGTTTATAGGTGTTAAACTCCAGAGACCATGTCCCTGAAAATTGCATTCTACTCTTTTGAATCATCCACTTACTTTTTCCTTGTTTATTCAGTGCAGAAATATTGAGCGCCTGCCCTACATAAGTCATTGTACTAGATGCTCCATTAATTACCGTTCTTAAACTCACCAAATACCTCATATACTTCTTATTGTATTACATATAATAATAGTTGCCTTTATTAAAATTATTTACATTAATGTGTTATAACTCCACAATGCCATGTCTTCAAGTCTTTAAGATGTCTTATCTATCTTTATGTGACCTATAGCAACCGTTTTCCCATAGCTAACCGAAAAATATTTGTCAAACTTACATGCGAGTTAGTGACATATTTGATAGTGATAGTCACCAGTAGTTGGCGGTATAAATAACCTGATTCTTTCACTATGAAGAACAAAGCTGGAGAAGGACACAGGATTTTCTCCATTATGTATCTGACATTTGGTCATGGCATTTATGCCCTCAAAAGAAACATTAATTCAAATCACGTTTGAGGTAATTTATGCTTACTTACACAATACTGGGCAGAATCCTTACTTGATCAAACTTTTTCTTCACATTGATATCAAGGTAAATTATTAGAGTAAATTAGAATTACAGTGTTATGAACTGAAGACTGTTCCCTCAAAAGTCATATGTTAATGCCAAAGCCCTTACCCACAATGCAATGGTACTTGGAGACAGAAACTTTGAAGAGGAACTAAAGTTAAATGTTGTCATAATGGCGTGGCCCTAACTAACCAAAGCTTGAGTGTTTTTATAAGAAGAGGAACAGATACCAGTGATCTGTCTACCTTTAATGCTAGTACAGAAGAAAGGCCACTTGAGAACACAGTGAGAGACAGCTATCTACAAGGCCAGATGCAAGCCATCAGTGGAAATCAAATTTGCCAGCACATCAACCATGAACTTCTAGCCTCCAGAGCTATAAGAAAATAAATGTCTGTTGTTTATACCACCCAGCCTGTGATATTTTTTATAACAGTTTGAGCAGATTAATGCATGTAAAATAGCATTTAGTGAGCAGGGAGGCACAGTGCATTTCTTTAAGCGTGAGCCTTATTCTAAAGCAATTAACATTGATTTATTAATTGCTTATTCATTGCTATTGTTTTTTGATTTTAATCAGTGTGTTCTTTGTAGAAAATCTGGAAAAGGGAGAAACAAAAAGAAAAGAAATAGGCTAGGCTAGCTTATCTCATGATAAACTTTCTAAATTCTTATTAAAATCTCCAAGGAACCAAAACAATTAACACGCAGTTTTGAAAGTTTACCAACCCAATCTCAGAATCTAAGAGAAAGTTTAATCAACCATTTATCCTATTTAACAGAATTTAATATACAATTGGTAGCCCATCCACTCTAGGGGTTCCAGCTGAAAAGAAAGGGAACAATTATTTGTTAGGGTGGGCGCTCTTATCCTTTTTTCCTGTTTCTGGGAATGTTACACTGTCAACACCCCTTATTCACTCCTCCCTGTAGGAAACACATGCTCTCTTCCTCCTTCAGGCTTAGGTCATAGAGACAGCACCAACAGGTGAAGGCCTGAGCTTGCCTTGCTCCACATGAGAAGGTAGGTCTATCTAGCTCAGGGTACAGTAAGAGTAATTCCCCTTGGCTGCAGATCTGAGTTCAAGTCCTCCGCCAATTTTATTATTAACAAAGTGGATTTTAATCTCAATATGGCTGGATTCTATGCCGATCATCAATTGATTCAGAAATGAAGCAGAAAAAATGTGTTTTATAACAAGCCACTTAAAATAGCTAGGAAGACTTTTTGTCACTCTTTCCTGGATTTCAAAGGCACAATTTGTTTTGTAATAGAAACCTGGGTTATTGTCAGTTTTTCCTGGCTTCTTATAATGTTCTCCAACTGCTGTCTCCAAATTCAGAAAATGCAAAATGAGAAACAGCTGATTTAGAGATTGGGATAGAGATTTGCATGTGGCTGGCAGTGATATATTCTATCTTAAGATGAGAGATAGGGTAGAAAAAGATTATACATTAAGAAGACCTTCTAAGTGAAAATTCTTTAGTTTCTGTTTACTGGCCTATGAGATGAGAAGGTGACCTGCTTTTGATCTACGAAGGTAAAGTGATTTTCAACCAACCAGGAAGAGGATGGAACCTGGGACAAGATATACAGTATGTCATTTGAAAAATGCTGGTTCTGGGTAGATACCAACTTTCAAAAATGAGTAAAATGCTATTTTCAAATAAATGGGCAATTGTAATAAAATGTAATAAGAGGTGAAATGTGCAATAATTAGAAAAACAACTTGAGGGTCATGAAAAATGTACTGTAGACAAAGATAAAAAAGGGGGTACTTTAATGCTTGTGGATAACTTGCTTCTGAAAATCATTTATAAAGGGGACTGTTTCGATGTTCCTAGTTATTTGATTAGTTTTAGAGCTCAGTCAAGCAGATTTCTACAAGAAGACATTCTCTTAAAGAATACCAATCATAAGAGATAAAAAGACAATACAATGAAATTAAAAAGATGATTGTTATAGTTCAGTTATTTATCCTCGCCCAAATCTCAAGTTAAATTGTAATCCCCAATGCTGGAGGTGGGGCATGGTTGGAGGTGTTTGGATCATGGGGGTGACCCCTCATGAATGACCTGTGCCATCCGCTTGGTGATAAGTGAGCTCTTGTGAGTTCACACAATATCTGGTCATTTGAAAGTGTGTGGCATCTCCCCCCTCTCTCTCTTGTTCCTGCTTTTGCCATCTGACGTGCCTGCTCCGTCTTTGCCTTCCGCCATGATTATCAGCCTCTCCAGAATCCCCTAGAAGCAGATGTGTCTATGCTTCCTGTACAGCCTATAGAACAGTTTGTCAATTAAACCTTTTTTATCTTAAATTACCCAGCATCAGGCATTTCTTTATAGCAATGCAAATGGACTAATCACAATGATAGATAGGATATGAAAGTGTTTTATATGTATATGGAGATTAACAATAAGAGGTAAGATTCTAAGTTTGGAAAATAGATAAAAGTCTGACCTAAAATTTGAGGCATTTTGATTTTTTGTTTCGGGATGATACACGAATAATTAGAAGAGAATTAAATGCTGAGGTTGGCGAACACAAGGTTAGGAGTTCAAGACTAACCTGGCCAACATAGCGAAACCCCATCTCTACCAAAAACACAAAAATCATCTGGGTATGGTGGCGCCTGCCTGTATTCCCAGCTACTTAGGAGGCTGAGGCAGGAGAAATGTTTGAACCTGGGAGGTGTAGGTTGTGGTGACCCTAGATTGTGCCACTGCACTCCAGCATGGGAGNAGACGGAGTTTCGCTCTCGTTACCTAGGCTGGAGTGCAGTGGCGCAGTCTTGGCTCACCGCAACCTCCGCCTCCTGGGTTCAGGCAATTCTCCTGCCTCAGCCTCCTGAGTAGCTGAGATTACAGGCACGTGCCACCATGCCCAGCTGACAGAATACTCTCATACTTAACGTATTAATGGTATTTTCCTGTGCACATTGTATGATACTACGTGTTCCTATAGTAGATCGTATATTGGGCTGAGCCTGTGCTAGGAAGGATTTAAAGATGTATGAAGACACAATCCCTGCCCTAAAGAACTTTTCATAAGACTCAATAAGGTACTTGGTAATGAGAGACCGTAGATGGGCCGTTGAAATGTGTGTGAGGGACCTTCGTTTTACTCTGTCCATATGAGTGAGTGGCAGTGACTGTAAAAGGACAGAAGAAGGAGAAGACACTGTGGGTTGGGCTTCGCAAGCCTTGGCTTGCAAGGGGACATGGAACTTGAGCTACATCTGGAAGGACACTAAGATGCAGACAGTCACAGGACATGACACTTGGTCAGGATTATTGTGTAATCAAAGGTGAGGAGAAGGGCGTACAGAAGAGAGCAAGCAGACCTTGGTGAGTAGAACAAAGGACTCCATGGCCAGCAGGGGGAGGAAATGGCTGGAGAGGGTGCTTAGGTCCTCCTTCATGACAGAGGGTCTTGAATTTCCTTTCTCTTCATATTTTATACACATATATGTGCACATGAATATGTACTCATGAACTTGGTCTTCTGTGAGACACAACCAACTCTCTCCATTTTCCCCAGTGTTTCTGAAAAGGTTTCCTTTCAAACCTTTTCTTTTTTTCTACTCAAATTCATGACTTGTAATTCCTTGTCTTCTCTGCTAGGCTTTCACCATTCTTCTGTAACATGTAGCCAAGGGTAGTGACCATGGGAGTAAAAAAAAAAAAAAAAAAAAACTATTAATAAATATCTACTTCTAGAAATAATAGAATTATTATCAGACTTCTCTGTGTCACTAAATGTTCAAAGACTTCCAAATCAGAAGGAAATATAAAGTAGTCAAAGAATGTTATACCAGCCAAGTTGTCATTTATATCTGAAAATAACAGTAAAAAGTACATAATATGCAAATGCTATTATGCAAATAAAGGTATGTATTTGCATAATACACTTGTGATTACCTCCAATAATTATTATTGCCCTTTTCTAGTTTGTATGTGTCTCTCCACCAATTGAAACATATCATTAAGTGATTTAATCATTAAGTGACTTAATGATACGTTCCAATTGGTGGAGAGACACATACAAACTGGAAAGAAAATTAGAAAACTTGTGTTTTTCAAAGACTTTCAGGTCTTCTCTTGCTTCATTTGTACCCCAAATTCTATAATAATCGAGGCCATATGTTTTTCAGAATACTGTGTCCGTGGGGGAAAACTTGGCCCTTTTTTGCTTTTGTCTTTTGGCAGTATTTACAACTGTGCTTCATAATAGGCAAGCTTTACTCTTGATGTGTTTCAGACCATTTAAAACCATTATTGATACTGCCTGTTTCCACTATTTAACTATGACCAAATGTTTGAGACACAGTGCCAGAAAAATTGTCAGACAAATTATGTTTTATTTTTGCTTTTCTCTCTCACTAAATAAAGCAGGTAACATTGAGCTACATATGGCCATTTCTATAATCAAGGGAATGAAAATATTATTTTCTGCAACTATAAAATACATTTGAATTAATTCAAGTCATTTTTTAAAGTCAGTTAAATAAAGCAGGCAAGGAAAAATTCTCCTGTATCAATCTTATTTACTGTATGTTTTGAATGCCTGCAATTATTCTACACTTTAATACTGTATCTGTAAGCAAAACAGATATAATATCTACATGAGGAACTTTACAGTCTAGTGAGTGTGGGTGATACAGATAAATCCGTGGGCAATAATAATTATTGGAGATAATCACAAGTGTTTTTAGATAATTTACTCCTATAACTAATCTTGTGTTGACATTTTTTGTTGTTAAAATACAAGTATACAGAGCCTGATTTCAATCATGAAAAAATAATGCAATGAAAAGCTACAAGAAACACTCTAAAATATTAGTGGTGGTCATTTCTAGTTGGCAAAATTATAAGAGATTTTCATTTATTTTCTCTTTTGTATGTGTTCAAAATGTTTAAACTGAGAACAAGAAAATCAGATAAGTATATATACAAACATTTGTCTCTCTCATAGTATGAAGATAAAAAGAGCTAAGCAGCAGAAAGTTCAGGGCTATCATTTTCCTTCACCTTTTTATTTTGAAATCTTTTCCAAATTCCTAAAAAATGAGAGATAATATTTTATGTAATATGTCTTTAAAAAGAAAATATGAAATAAAAATGTAAATATTAAATTTGAATAATTTGATATTTTTCAATCACATGTCCTCTGTATGCTTATTTTTTATACTTCTTTAGACAAGTTTTCCATTTTTATTACAATCATTAAAATGTCATTTAGAGTGTTTTTAAAGGACTTCTCTTGGTGGGTATGCTTTATTTAATTTGTCATTTCCCTTTTATTAGACATATGGCTGATGATTGTGTCAAGTAAGATTATCATGAGCAGTGTGTGCCTAAATCTTTAACTGGATCTCAAAATCTCTTACGATAGAGTCTCAGACTCAGAAAATCTGGATTCAAGGACAGAAACTCTGATGTTTTTTGAGATACAGCCAAGTAAGCCATCTACGAGTGTTTTACATCTTTATACAATTTGGGCTCGTGTGCAGGCTCTGCTCCAGAGTATCTGCATTATCTTGGAAAATAACCTCTGTAAGCCTTAGTTTTTTCACCTATGAAATAAGGACTAATACTACCTCATATTCTAGAGTACAGATTAAAGGAGAAGGTGCATTCACTGGATTTAGCACAGTGCTCAGCAAATGATCAGCAACTGTTTTCTCTTCCCTTTTCTGGAAGATAACTACCTTTGCTGCAATCTCACTTTTCTACCTCAAATCCTTTCTGCAATTCCCTTTTCATGCAGCCATCAGCAATGCCCTGGGAGCTCTGCTTTTTGCAGCTCTGCTTTCCTTTCTACATTTCTTATTCCCAGCTACGTTGCCTGTGCCCCATCTATATTAGAAGGGGCTTATCTTATTTCTCCACTCTATAAATAACAGACTGCTGATAAGAATAATAATGGAAAGTCAGATTACAGCAGAATAGAATCAGGGGGAAATAAAGGTAACATTGAGTGAAGTTCAAGCGGGAAGAAAGGAGACATCGTGGATAAATGATTTTATACCCAGAGGTGATGAATGCCATCAAGCAATAAATACACAAGGGAAAAAAAAGGTCACCGTGAATACGAAGGAGCGAAAAAAAAATCAAGGAATAGTGAGACCAAACAGGGTACAAAAAGATGGGTCTTGAGCTAAGAGAGTGGAAAAAATGGCTAACGGCATGGATTTCAGGATGAAAGACAGAGTGCTCAGGGGTGAGAGAAGATCCAGTCCATCATGAAAGCATTTCAGGCACAAAAGGAAGACAAGGTCAGTGAAGAGCCAGGGACGCCAGCAGAGAGCGGCGTTGATAAGGTATTGATGTTCAAGTCCTGGAAAAACCAGATAGGATTTTAATCACCTAGAGATGGGCACAAAGAACAAGAGCAAATGTTGGATGTTGATATTTAAAAACAACCACAAATGTGTGTGAAGCTGCTGACAACAATGTATAGCACCCGGTCGGATGTGCTGAGTGGCAAATTTCAAAAAATAAATAAAATTTGAAAAATGAGTCTGGCTTTGAGGTGTGTCCAGCCCTTGAGTGGCCTGTGGACACTAGTTGCTCCCGTGAGTGGTAATTCTGGGTCTTTTTTTTTTTTTTAATTGCATTGATGGTTACCTTCTGCTCCTCTTCCTAAGGGTGGAGTCCCAAAACAAGTTTCTGATGTGTCCCCTTGCCTCTGACAGTGGCTGTCAGGTGGATGTTTTTGAGGAACAGCTTGGAGAATGCCGTCTGCTTACTGCAACCCCTTCTGTGGTTTGCTGCTACCTGCAGAGTAGAGCCCACATTCCAGGCTCTGGCACCAAGATCTCCTCCATGTAGCATAAACTGAACATTCCATTTGGATTCTCCATATTCCCTGTAAGATGTCTCAGGCCCTGGAGTCTATAATTCTCTCCCTTGTGAGTATGCAGATACCACTGCTCTCTGTCATTTGAATACATTGAGAAGCAGGGCCCATAGACTGGGCCAAGGGCTTCAGGTTCCGTTATGTTCTGAAAAGGGACGGCCAGCTCATTCAGGCTCACTTTGTGCGAATACTTCTTGTCCCAAACACATCTGCACATTATTACCTATAATCTTCGCAGCAGCTCCATGAAGGAGAAAATGCTTTCCTCTTTTGGCAGACTAGGTAAGAGTCACTATCCTTTGTTTATACCAGAGGAGTTAAGTGATGTGCCCAGAGCATCTGCAGAGACTGAGCCAGTCTCTGCAGTCATCTTGCAAAGTCTATGCTTTAATGACTGACTGTTGTGTTTCTGCTCCCCAACCAAGTTTTCCTTGAAATGCTTTGTGCTGGACCAAACTGTTAGTTTTTGCTTGATTATTCAAACTGGTATTCTGACCACTGATTATTATTTCCTTCTCAGTGACCCTTTTAAGGTTGACATTATCACCCATTTTGGAATAGTCTATTAGCTTGGTAATAGTTTTCTCTCTTGGGCTTTGATATCAGACAGGGCTTAATTTCAATCTCAATTGTGCCAATGACTTGAGTAAGTCATTAAAACTGTTTGTTCCTTAGTTTTCTGAGAAAATAGAGTAAGAGGCGGAGCACAGTGGCTCACGCCTGTAATCCCAGCACTTTGAGAGGCCGAGGTGGGTGGATCACCAGAGGTCAGGAGTTCAAGGAGTTTGAGACCAGCCTGGCCAACATGGCTAAACCCCATCTCTACTGAAAATACAAAAAAAATAAATTAGCCAAGTGTGCTGGTGGGCACCTGTAACCCCAGATATGTGGAAGGCTGAGGCAGAAGAACCTCTAGAATCCGGAAGGCAGAGGCTGCAGTGAGCCAACGTCATGCCATTGCGCTCTATTCCAGGCTGGGTGATAGAGTGAAACTCCATCTTAAAAAAGAAAAAAATAGAGTGAAAAGAAAATGAATCTTTTCCCTGTCTACCTCCCAGGGTTGTTAGAAAAATCAGATTAGACAATGAATAAGAAGGTCCTGCTTTCTAACATAGAATGTGCTCTGTAAATGTACGGAATAATTAGGAAACCATCTTGCCATCATCTTTTTTGTGTCTCTTAATCCAGGCACAGACGAAATCTGTCTGTAATCCTTGATTGGACCTTTGAGGCACTTACCTATCACTAAAATTCCTGTGATAATCTTCTTAGGATATTGAAAAACATTTCCAAAATGCTTAATTCCTAGATTGAATTAAAAAGTTTAGTGCTTTTCTCATGGGATCTAAAAGGCAAATCATTATGCCAGGAGTCATATGTGACCTTATATTTTCTTCACCTTTAAGTGTTTGTACCTCTATAAATTTGTGAAAAAGAACAAATAAAGAAAAGACAAAACAATATCGCATGAAGTGATTTATTTCCAGATTCAATAGAGTCGTCCCGAAATACAGAAATAATACATTTTCACTGATTTATTGCTTTGCCAATTAAAAAGAAATTTAGCAGGTTTCATTATAGTTTCTCCATTGTGAAGAAGCCAGAGGAAAAGTTTTAATTTTTAAAGGCTGACCTTGTTGCATCTCATCTAAGAAAACTAGAAAATATCAAACTTTTCTTTTAAAAGTTGGAGTGTCTCGGCCTCAATTTATTTTTCTTTCTGAAACTCAAGATGGGGAATAGGGCAACTTTACTTTTTTGTAAGTATTTTATATAGGTTCAGAAGATGACTAAGTTATGAGGAAGAGATTGTGAAAACTAAATCAATAATCAAATTCTGATAATGATGATGCTTGTTTTTTAGTTCTTTACAGTTTATATGGCATGATTTGAATTTATTTTTACATTAATCTCTATGACATATATGGCATTTATCACCTTTTTTAAGATGAAAAACCCAGCCTCAGACAGGTGAAATGGCGTGCTGGAGAATCCAGAATTAAATATGCCAAAATACGAGCAAATAGCCTGAATATTAGAGAGCAAAGTTGTGCAATGCAGTCCTACATAGAGTACCTCACATCCTCATAAAAAAATCTCTTTAGATAAAACCAATAATTTCCTTTTGAAAACTTATGGTATTGATGCTGCAAGAATCAGGCAGCTGCCTTTTGTCTCCTAACCTAGGAAAGGCAGAGCCAGAGGGTGAATCCAGGGTTTTCTGCCTCTAGAGCCTTCTATAGTCCATGGGGCCACAGCATTTTCTTACTGAAAATCAGGAAAACATCCAAAGAGTTCATGAGTAGAATTTGTATTTCTGTATGAGAACATACCATTGTGGCCACAGCAGGGTATCGTAGGCAGTTCCATTGAGCCTCAGCTTTAATAAGGACCCTGATGAAGGAGTCAGACAAAGTGGCAATGGATTTTCCAGGCTGCCCATTCTAAATGCCTTTGACCAAAATGCTCCTGGACACAGTAAGCTCATGAGTCAACCCCACAGACCTCAGATGTGCCCATGAAGGTCACCTTTGAGAAGTCCAGTGTGCATGTTCTCATTGCAAAATGGACCACAGAACAAGATAGATGCATAGCTTCAGAGGAACTGAGCTGGAAAGGGCATTCAGAGAAGTCCCTACCGGCAAAAGGACACTGTTGTTAGTTGAGTTTCCAAAATTTCTCTAAAAAAATGAACTTAATTTCCCAGGAAGAGCGCCTGAAATGAGTATAAGGTATAGCTGTGGAGTCAGAAGCTTGCTCTCTGGCTGGATAGGGAAAATTTATGCCTTGGGTCTGTTTCATGTGCCAATCAACCTTAAAGAGTCCTGGCTAGAGAGGAGTGAAGGGCTTTGTGCTCAGTTCCAGCACAAGGCTGCCAAACCTCCCTTTTTTATTTTTATTTTATTTTTTTGTGAGACATGGTCTTACTCTGTCACCCAGGCTGAAGTGCAGCCTCCAATTCTTGGGATCAAGGGATCTTCCCACCTCAGCCTACTGAGTAGCTAGGACCACAGGCATGCACCACCACATTCGGCTAATTTTTGTACTTTTTTGCAGGACAGAGTTTTGCCATGTTGCCCAGGCTGGTCTCAAACTCTTGACCTCAACTGATCTGCCTGCCTCAGCCTTCCAAAGTGCTGGGATTACAAGCGTGAGCCCCTGGGCCTGGCCAGAAGCCTCCTTTTTATGAGTCACTTACTTGAACTTGTTCTGTGCTTGCCCCCTGGGTTCTCAAAAGGGTCCTTGAAGTCTAAGCAACATCAACATATACAAACAGGTAAATATGTCCGATATGTTGTTCTTTCCCCCTTCTGGTCTGAGAGTGGGAGGGCAGAGCCTTTTAGTAACTGGCCTATTCCCTGACTGTCAAAATGGGACAAAGTTACAGAGAGCATGTTTCTGCCTGCCCCTCAGTCTCCCACACTCTTGTCTCTGTGTTTTGGCCTCTTGTTTTCTCTCTCTGTCTCAATGTGTAGTGAAAAACTTGGGTACTGGGCTTAGACTTGCCCAAGATAAAATTATTTATTTTGTTTATATCAATCAATAATACTTTCATATTTTTTCTATGAAAATTGCAGTAGTGTTTTAGCTTAAATTCTAGATACTTTGTAATTTGTACTGCTATTGAAAATGGTATATTTTCTCCAGTTGGTGTTCTTGGTATACGGTGAAATTCTTTCCAGAAACATTTCCAAACTCTCCAATTATATTGAATAGATCATCTGTAAATAGGTTGGATTAAATATTAATCATCAAATAATCTATTGAAACTGAGATAAATTCCTTGATATCCTAGGCATTGGTTTGGTGATCTTTTAAAATTATTTAGCCTTTTTGAGACTTGGGTTCTTTATTTTCCAAGTGGAACTAATATGCCTCTCACAGGGGAATCATGAAGATTATTTGAGCTAATGGATCTTGGGTGGTTGGCTCAGTGTGGATCCTGGCTTGGGCCAGAACTCACGCATGGGGCCACAACTTAGATTTCTAAGGCCAAAAATTGTAGTCTAGCTCTGCGCCCAGAAAGGGGAAAAAAAAGACATGTCTCAGTCTTTGCTACAGTGCTAATTTTCCTGCACTGTAGAGATTGTCTTTTTTCAAGATATAATATGTAAGGGATTTGGGTTTTTCAAGATTTTAATTTGGATCTAATGATTCCATCTTCTCTGTTGCATTTTTTTTTCTTTCAATAAGTGACGTTTCTGCTGAAGGGGAATTAGTAAGAAATTACTGGAAGCTAAATTAAACTGAAAAGGATTTTGAAAAAAAAAAACATTTAAAACCTTAATTTCTATGTTTCCTAAAAAATTGTACACACACATGCACACATTTGTGTGTGTGTGTGTGTATATATATATATATATATATATATATATATAATGTTCAGACTAACATAAAAAAGATAAACAAAATAATTCTACAATATTTTTGAGCTCAAGTCCAAACTTAAATTCATGGCTATATGCTTAAACCAAAAGAGAAAACTGACTGAAATGAGAAGACAAATTGGTAACCAACAGGGCATTGAAGATGTATTTGCAACCAGAGTGATACTAAAACTCCTCTCACCATATGGGTTCAAAATAAAACACTGTTTTCAACATGCATGGTTGCCTATCCACTGCTGTCCATGCGATGTGTGGCTCTACCACCACACACACACACACACACACAGACACACACAGGTCTTCTTAAATACATTGGATACAGCACGTGGCACGCTCTACTCGGTCCAAGCCAATGATTCCTAACTGTATTCAAAGGTTCACAATCCTTCATACATAACTACCTAAGAGGCAGAGGGCTGCTTACCAAAAAACATGGATAACTGTCGCCAAGCACACATATATATACAAAATACAGATATGCGAATAGAATGTACAATTTTTGTTGACATAGCCATTTCCAAAGTATATGATGGTAAGAATTGCAGTCTTTTCTGTTATGCCCACAGCCATGAGGTGAAGTGCACAGACCGTGTGTCATGTGCAATGTTGGACAATGGAGGAGCATATGCACATGAATTCTCAACTGCCCAACATGATTTCACATAATCATCTTCAATCTACAGATGATGAAATGAAGGCTATGGGAAGTTTGGGACACTCACCAAAGATCTCCCACGCTAAAAGGTAGCACTTTTGTGAATGAAGCCCAAGTCTGATTACAGAAGCTGTGCTTTTTCTTTCTTGACCCTACGTTGAGAGCCTGGATGAACAAAATCTAGTCAGCAGCTTGTCCAGAACAAAAGTCGGAGTGAGAGAAGCTGTTAACATATTCCAGAACCAGACAGTAGTTCAGCTCAGCCAGCATATAAGTCCTATGTAAAAGAACTAGTGGGGGATAAAATCGTGAAAATATGTTGGGATTCTTAAGAAGGTGTATTAGGAATTCCTGGAAATTAGGAGAATTGCAAATTGTCTGCTCAGTCAGTAAAGGCGTAGAAGGAATCGGTTTGAATGCCGGTTACTACTCACTTGCTGTTCTCAGGTGAGTTGCTTAATTTTTCTGCTCCTCAATTTTCTAATCTTTAACATAAGGCTAATATAGCACCTATTGATGAGATGAGATAATGAGGTACTGTTCTCATTATTTATGAGGAAACAAATGTCAACCCAGGAACTTTATATACGGAACACAGCACATGATCTGGGTCACATGATAAAATGTGGTATCAACTAATTTCTGACTCTGATTATTCACAGATGACTCTGGCCTCAATTGACCCACATGTCAAATGGGGAGGCACATAAACCATGCCATGCCTACCGCACAGCCTTGTGGAGATCAAGTCAAACCACGAGGAACAAAAAACACTTTCTAAGACATACATGTTCACCATATGCTAACTGTTCTCATTTTCCTAAACCTAGGGATTTGCCTGCACTCAGGACTCTCAGTGCTGGAAGTAGAACAATCCCAAGAAAACTGGGACAGTTGGTCACCTTATTATTTCCAAACAAAGATCAGAGGAAATAAAGAGACATTGAAGAAGAAATATCTGTGGGCAGAGCCATGGACTGGGTTTCAGTAGAATTGGGAGGAAAAGTTGGCTTTACCAGTTGACATACTCAATACTGTGACCTGCTCAAACCTGCCCCTGCTGTTGCTGAATTCGATAACCTGGCCAAGGTCTTTCCTTACCATCTTCAAATTCTGGGGCACAGGGAGTATTTGGAGCACTTAGATTCCCATGGCAGATTGACAAAGCATGTCTCAACCAGTGAGTTTCCTAGGATTGTCTCCCTCACCCTAGAGCTCCCTTGATGATCTTGAAATTTCTCTTCCCATGAATCATAAATGACAGGCCCATGGAGGTGTTTTCAAAGAAAGGGTGCTTCAAGATTCACAGCACCCCAAAGCCTTTACATTTTATTCATTCCCTGTCTGTCATTCTTGTTTCTTTCTGTATCCTTTCACCTCTCCCCTGTTCAACTGAAGTGGTGCCTTGAATACTGTACTCTTCCTTCCCTGATCTTCAGCCAGTAGCACTAGGCAGCTTTCTCTTCCACCTTGCCCCCATCCCAGATCTGCCTGTGACCCCATGGAGCCTGAATTATCTCCACTTGTTGAATTTGTTTAATTTTTAATGCTTTTGGTTTAAAATGAAGACAAAGCAAGTAAAATAGAAATGAAATGCAGCAACTCCACACCTTATTGCTTTCTGTTTCTAGGCCCAACCCACAGAAGAACAAAGGTAGGTAGTGGGGGACTTTCATGTTGTTCTTTCTTAATTTTAAAATTTTAGATATATTCTGCTGTGATTGATGTTGATCTGGTTACTTTAACCCCCTCTTCACTTCTCTAACCCTATCTACTCAATTTTCAGTGTGTCTGTTGGTTTTCTTTGTCACTTTATGAATATATTTGAAACTTCATTTTCTTACTCATCAAATATGAATGTATCTCTTGACTCTCACCTGTGTGGTAAGAATATTAATGACCTTTTTCTTTCCTTCAGCTATCTTCCTACTTTTATATTCCAAATGTCATCATCTTTTTTCTTTCAAAGTCGAAAATAGGTATTTCTATACGCTAGTCTGTAACTACCTTCCATGTTTTGTCTTTATGTGGATTCTAAAAGTTAACAATAAGTAGTTTACAATAAAAAAAAAACACCCTAAAACCAGTAGCTTAAAACAACACATCTCCTCTCATGGAGATGTGGGTTAACTGGGCTCATTTGCACAGTGATTTCTTGGTGACTTTCATATAGTTGTAATTTTATAACAGCTGGGTTCCATAAAGAATTTGCTGGTTATGAAATTAAGCCTGTTTTCTTCATTTCCATGTCTGAGTCCTGAGCTGGGATGCCTGGAACACCTGGATATGGCCAGGAATTGATCTCCACACAGACCCTCTACATGGCTACCTTGAGTTCCCTCACAGCATGGTAGACTAGATTATCAAAGTAATTAAACTACTTACCTAGTGGATGACTTACCCCAAAGTGAGTGTGTCAAGAGCCCCAAGCAAAAGGTCCACAGATTATTTGTGACACAGATGTACAAGAACGACACTTTTACAGCATTCTATTGGTAATACAGGCCATGATGTCCAGCCCAGATTAGAAGGGAAGGGAATTGGACTCCACTTCTTGATTAAAGGACTAGTATGAGCACACAGGAAGACATGCAGAGGTTGCAGTGAGCTGAGATCCTGCCACTGCACTGCAGCCTAGGAGACAGAGCGAGATTCTGTCTCAAAAAATTAAAGAGTGAACAGTAGAAAAGCTGACTTTGAGCTCTGTGGTAATGGGTACAGCCTGTAAAGTACCAGCTCTCATTTTAGGAAGCTGGTGTAGCACAACTAGATACAAGAAAAAGGGTGGTTTAGCTTCGGGATTCTGGTTTGCTCTTGTGCTACCATGACTATCCACAGAATGCTTATTCTAATTTTTAAAAGGTGAACTTCTGATTTTGTTTTCTCTGTTGGTTTGTTTGTTTTGCCAGGCTTCTTGGTATTCTGTACCTGATGATGGGATTGAAGAGTCAGACAACTGTCCCATACACAGGTTTTATGCAAATGTTTCTTTTCAGACCCTATTCTCCCTTGTGTTCTTCTACTTCACATTTCTGAGTCCCAAGTCACCATGGGGTTATGCAGGGTCCTACATATTGGTTCCCTTTCATCCTTAGCCCCTAATCATGTATTGAAATCCAGGCTGTGGCTTATCTTCCCTGTTTCATCAATCTCCTTCCTTCTGTCGGCTTTCTATTTCCCAGAATTTTTTTGAAACCTATTTTCTATTGATTCTTTCAAATATCATTATATATATTGCTGCATTCTCATGATAGCATTTTTGTGGTGTCTCTGGAAGGAGAGGGAGAGGTGACAATCAACAGATGTACATTCTGCACAGATGTATTAGTTCATTTTCACACTGCTATAAAGAGCTTCTCTGAAACAGGGTAATTTTTAAAGGAAAGAGGCTTAATTGACTCACAGTTCCACATGGCTGTGAAGCCTCAGGAAACATACAATCATGGCTGAAAGGGAAGCAGGTGTCTTCTTCACAAGGCAGGATAGTGAGAATGTGAAGAAGGCACTCTCAAACACTTATAAAACCATCAGATGTAGTGAGAACTCACTATCACAAGATCAGCATGGGAGAAACCACCCCCATGATCCAATAACCTCTCTCTCGACACATGAAGATTATAGGTCTCTCATTTGACACATGGGAATTGCAATTTGAGATAATTTGAGATGAGATTTGAGTGGGAACACAGAGCCAAACCGTATAACCAGAGCAAGAAGCCCTAAGCTGCATTGGTTAAAGTGTGTCTTCCAGGTCTGAATTTCTGCTTCTGTGACACTTTTGATCCCTCCATATTTCGTACTCATCTTGGCTCTCCCCAAAACTCAGACCTTGGCTCTCCTCTCCTGACTGATTCTAGATTTGTGCACTAGTCAACTCCCCCTCCAACTTCTCATCTTCAGGTAATTCTCATTTCAGCAAATATCATCGATGTCCACCTAACAATCATTTTCTCCTCTTTTCTCATTTGCCAAGTATTAATGATTCTACTTTTCACATAACTCTTGAATTGCTATAATTCTCTGTGTCTTCACTCTGCCATTCTTTTTAAACCACCATTCACTCTCCTTTGGTCTTGTAACTGTTTCTCTTTCATTAATAACCTTCTCCACTGATGTTTCATATCGCCATCAGTATATTTTAAAAAATCAAAATTTAGCTTGTCTTTGCAAAATCTTTAGAAGTCATCTCATAATTTCTTAGAAGAAATAGTATATCGCCTGGTCTTTCTTTCCTTCAGGCATCTTATTCTTGCTTGCTCCTACCTAATATCTCTTTTCTACCTCACTTTTATTTTCCATCTACCTTGCTATGCTTTTTTATATATATATATACAGTCTTGCTCTATTGCCCAGTGGTGCAACCTTGTCTCACTGCAACCTCTGTCTCCCATGTTCAAGTGATACTTGTACCTCGGCCTCCCGAGTAGCTGGGATTACAGGTGTGTGCCACCACACTCAGCTAATTTTTGTATTTTATTGAAGACACGGTTTCACCATGTTGGCCAGGCTGTTCTCTAACTCCTGACCTCAAGTGATCCACTTGCGTCATCTTCCCAAAGTGCCAGGATTACAGGTGTGAGCTCCAGCATCCAGCCTGCTTTTTTAAAACTGCATCACAGAGACATATTTCTTCCTGTCTTAATCTGCCTTTCTTTCTTACCATTGTAAAAGTTAAGCTGCTTATAAAGACTTAAATGCTGTGTATTTATATTTTCTTATAATATCATCATATGCATGTTTCCATGTCATTAGAATCTCTTCCAAAACATTATATTTAATGACTATGCAATCTTACCCCCCAAAATTTCCCTAATACGACAGATTCTTTTTATTTCCATGCTATTATAAAAGCATTATTTTTGGCAGAGGTAAATGTGTGAATATCTAACTTTTTATAATTTTTATAATGAAAAAGTGAACACTAATCATCTTATACAACTTTCTTTTTCTTGACTTACAGTTTTGTTTCTTTTTTTGGTTGTTGAGAGTACTGCTTAAAATACGTTTTTTTCAAGAATGGTCCAGAGGACCATGTTTTAGCCCCTTCATAGGAGAAATTGATTTTTTTTTACACTTCTCTTATACTTGTCAAGATAAACAATTCTTGGTTCGTGGCCATTTTCCATAAACGTTCTCTATCATTTTAGATCATAAGTCTGAGATATTGATTTTATTTCTCTAGAAGTAACTGACATTTCCCTGTATCGAGAGTAGTAGAAATTTTTTTCTTGATTTTTAAAATTGTATAAGGCTATTCTTGCATTGCTATATAGAAATAACAAAGATTGGGCTATTTATAAGAAAAGAAGTTCAATTAGCTCACAGTTCTGCAGGCTGTACAGGTAGCATAGAAGCGTCTGCTTCTGGGGAGGCCTCAGGGAGATTTTAATCATGGTTGAAGGCACAGTGGGAACAGGCATCTCACGCAGGGAAAGTAAGAGCAAGAGAGAGAGCCAGTGGTGGGGGAGGTACCGGATACTTTTAAAGGGCAAGATGTTGTGAGAACTCACTCACTATCATAAAGACAGCACTAAGACATGACAGATCTACCTCCATGATCCAAACACTCCCACGAGGCCCTTGTCCAGCACTGGGGATTATAATTCAAAATGAGATTCAGGCATGGGCAAATATCCAAACTATATCAAAAGTTATTTTTAATGTGTCCAAAAAGTTATCGAGATTTTTGAATTTTCTTAGAATGTAATGAGATTTTACCTTTCTATTTACAAATATTCATTCCTCTAGAAAACTTCAATTTTTTTACTGATCTCAAAGCATCTTCTAATATTCAAATAATATTTCTTTTTTTTTTTTGGTCAGGATTCTCTTCTGTCTTCTCCTAACTTCTCATTTTATTTACCATAAATTTCACCTCTTTGTTCCCCTATTTGAGTCTGTTAGATTATTTTCATTTTTTACTGCCCAACATTAATTTAACATTATGCAATGCCAGTTGTGTTCATTCTGGTATCCAAAGCAGAATTCAATTTTGCTTTGGACTTTCCTGTCATCTTTATACCTCCTACAGATCTTTTTCCATTGTACTTTATCTGTTTCTCTTAGAATTTTCCTTCAGTGTCCAGCTTTCTTTGATCCTCAAGACAGAGAGAATATCTGCAAAACCACCAGGGTTTCCTCCTCCTCTTTTCTAACCGCAGCTTCATTGGATGCATTAATAGCTGTGACATTGTGAGTCTAAAAGTCAGAAGAATACAGACTTTAATTATGTGAAAATTTCATGTGCTGCCACCTTGGGGAATATAATTCCATTATAATTAGTGATATTTGAGAGATATGAATTCAAATTCAGATCAGCTGCTTAGTCTGAGGCCTGGTATTGAGACAGTTTTAACAGTGATAATGCCTCTTGTGAGGGTCAAATAGTTTTAACAAATGAACCAAAGAAATAAGAAATTATTAGTAAGGATTAGGAGAAAAAAATCAAAGGATTTGGGAGCTAATGATAGAAAAACAGCTAAAGCAAATAGAAGAAAATAAACAGCTTTTGCAATGAAGCTTTTTTGGGGGAAAATGAGAAAAAGATACCTCTGCATTTTTAAACACCTCCCTGTCTATTAGAAAGGGAAGAGAGCCTGGATGAGACCTGAGCTTGGATGAGACCTGAGCCTGGATGAGACCTGAGCCTGGATGAGACCTGAGGAGGCAATTGGTCATCAACAGGACTCTGGTCTTCTCGGGCATGGAGTTGTATCTACTCCCGATCATGAGCTCTGACCTGTGCCTACCTATCCTCTTCTATTTTCTTTCACTGATTAGTTGCTCAATACATATCCTGGCCCAATGATTGTTTTAGTGACATACAGCAACTCTCGTACGAGTGATATAGCATTATTCCAGAAAGAATTGTGATCAATCTTTAATCTGAAATGTTGATTTTTTTCTTTTTTATATTTTAAGTTCTGGGGTACATATGCAGATCATGCAGGATTGTTACATAGGTATACACATGCCATAGTGGTTTGCTGAATCCATCCCCTCATCATCTACATTAGGTATTTCTCCTAATGTTATCCCTCCCCAATACCCCCACTCCCTGCTATCCCTCTCCTAGCCCCCAACACCCAACAGACCCCAGTGTGTGATATTCTCCTCCCTGTGTCCATGTGTTCTGATTGTCCAACAATCACTTATGAGTGAGAAGATGCAGTGTTTGGTTTTCTGTTCTTGTGTCAGTTTGCTGAGAATGATGGTTTCCAGCTTCATCCATGTCTCTTCAAAGGACATGAACTCATCCTTTATTATGGCTGCGTAGCATTCCATGGTGTATATGTGCCACATTTTCTTTATCCAGTCTATCGTTGATGGACATGACCCAGCAATCCCATTACTGGGTATATACTCAAAGGATTATAAATCATTCTACTGTAAAGACACATGCACACATATGTTCATTGTGGCACTGTTTATAGTAGTGAAGACTCGAAATTTTGTTTTATGGATCCTATTTCTAGGTACTCTCCACGTGGTTTGATGAATGGAGGGTCATTTAATGTGTATATGTGATGGAAGTGGAGTTTAATACAGAGGGAGGGGTTAGTCAAATCAGTACTGGTTTCAGTACTTGGATATCCAAATGTAGACTACTATTTACTTTCAGGAAATAAACCAGTACCACTTTAGAGTCTTTCATCTACCTAGCCTCAGCATCATTTGACCTCCTTGAGTGTGTCTTCTATGGAAAATCATCTCATTTATTGTCCTTTGTGCTGTTCTCAGGGATAACGAACCACTTTTTTTCTGTCTCTTCTTTGCCTTCTTGCTTGTTATTTCTTCCTCTACTTCACCAATTGTTTCTCAACACTCAGTTTTAGGCACTGATGTTCACTCTAACACCCTTAGTATCCCTCTCCATCTCCTTGCCTCCAGCACTAGTCAGGTAATTTACTGACAAATATATTTCAAAGCTCACAGCCTCTTTTTCAGATCATGGCCCCTCATATCTAAATGTCTAAGTGACATCAACTTTTGTATTTGTTAAGTGTACCACAGTCCTAAGATGACAAACTGATTACTTTATTATTCCCCAGCCAATGTGGGCTTATTTTACTTGTCTTTATTTCACTAAAAGTCTAAACCATCTGCTTAGTGGAGAAAGTCAGTGATTTAGACATTCTCCTGATATGCCCTTGTCTCTCTAACGGTTATAGATAACCCATCATGAAGGACTGTCCATTGATTTTCTAAACATTGCACAGATCATCTTAGTATTTCTCCTTTACTACCATCTATTACCAGTTGCCTCTTAACTGGTTTACCACCACATGTACATTCCTAAAAATCCCACTGTAGCCATCATAACCCTTTCAAAACATGTATCTGCTCAGATACCTTTATTACCAAGTTAAAGAACTTCAGACAGATCTCAGAACTTAGAAAATAACAAGAGATGTTCATATCATGACTTATAAGACAACACTTTCTGCCTACAGCTCACCTTCCACCATCTTGGGACACCAAAAACGCTAGCATTGTCTCCTTCCCCTTACCTGCCTGCTGCCCATGATATAAAGGATGTGTGCTCGTTGTTCTCTCCTCCTTCCTTTTTCTTTAAACATAAAACTGCTTCTGTTTCAAATTTCAGCTCAGACATCACTCTTAGGACATTTTTCTGGGCCTCTCAGATGAAGCCAACTTCTCTCAACTCCATAGCATAGCATTCTTCAATTTCACTGCACTTTGCTCAGTTACAACTCTATATCTGTTTGCGCAATCATTTCACATTTTATACCCTGATTCCAGGAGGGCAAGAATCGTGCTCAAGATTTTGCTCACTCAAAATCTGTTCTGGTAACTGGCCCACAGCAGGAGGTCAGAAATGTTTACCAGAGGAATAATATTACTTGAATAGAATCCCATCCATTCAATACTGGTGCTGATAGTGTGTCTATTTCTTTATCTCATGACTTGGGAACAAATAAAAACAGGAGTAAATTAAATTTAGTACACAGTATCTAACAATCTTCATTGCACATTCACATCTGATACCTGTTCTCACCTATTGGCCCTAGGAAATGTAATTTCGTCTTACATTATGTCTGGGGAAACTTGGTGGTGTATTACATTGTCATGGGTACAACTAAAAAATTACTTGGTTCTTCCAGGCCCTGTATCTATGCAGATGTAGACACCCTGCTGGGTGAATTTCTCTGCACTTCTAGTTAAGAAATTAACATTTAAAAAAAACTGTCAGGTCTCAGGCACATTGCTAGACAATGTTCTGTCATTTAAAGCCTTTATGATCTTTCAGAATTGGTATTATAAACCCCATTTTATAAAATAAAGAAATTAAGACTCAGAAATGAGACTTGACCAAGATCATGAAGTTCTTTCCAGAAGATATAAAATCATGTTTCATTAATTTTATGGAGCCTTTGATGTTAAGCTATTAGGTACAAAGGCTAGAAAAATTCTTATGTTTTTTTTTTCTGAGAGATAGCATTTGTCAATTTATCATTATTTTACCTCCACTGAGATCAACCCTCACAGCCAAGTAATAATGCCTTTCCCTAAAGCCAAAGTGATAGCCTTTTTAAGATGGGTTGACATATTTCTAATTCTGATGAGGGTATCTCCTCTTTCTCTGTGCTTTCTCAGTTCTCTCAATATAAAATAGGCAATAAATAAATCCCGGGCATTGATTATGCTGTGGTTTAATGTACTTCTGATGCTGCTTAGTCCATGAAAATAGACATAAAGTTCAACTGACATCATCTTTTAAATAACTTCTTAAAAACTGTGACATCAGCCTTTAAAAGGAGAGCACAAAAACAAAAAACAAAACAAAAACAACAACAATAACAACAACAACAACAAAAAAAACAGAACAGTTGCTTTAGCAAAAGAACATGACCATAATGGAGCTTTATTGTCATAACGGCTTATACATCAGGACTTGAATAGAATCCCATCCATTCAATACTGGTGCTGATGATAGTGTGTCTATTTCTTTATCTCACGACTTGGGAACAGTTCTCATGTGAGGCACCAAATACTGAAATAACTGGCAGTCTGAACCAATATGCGGAGGAAGATGAAACTCTTATAACATATGCCTGCTGGTCATTCGGAATCAGAAACTTTCAGCATATTACCAAATCCCTATAGCAACGGAATTTTTTACATGTGGGAGGAGAAATGAATTTAGGCTTTCACGTCAGATTGAACTTGTTTTGCCTTTACGCTGTCACAACGAAATATGTGACAGTGTGCAGTCATTGAAAATCAAGAGTTAATGATTCCCAACTTCTCAGTGACTGGGATGGAGCATAGCCAACCTGAATGTAAAGGTTTTAGTTTCTATCCCCGTCCTTGTTGTGCAATTAGCAGTCTGTGGAATGAGATGTAATGACAATTGTATTAATGATACGTTGATATTAATGTATATGCATATACACATAGCTAACAATAGCTGAGCCCCAACTCTGTGCTGGGTTGTACTTTATCTCATTTGATCCTCCAAATACATCTGCGTTTAATAGCATTATTTTCAGTTTGTGGATGAGAAAACCAAAGTTAGGGAAAAAAAGTGACTTGCCCAAGGTCTCATGACCATGAAGTGGCAGAGCTGAGACTCACAACCTATCTGATTATAGAACTAGGACTCTCAATTTTCTTATCTCAGAAATGAGGGTAGCTTAGGTCATTTATGCCTGGGCATTTAAAATGGCATGAAACAGATCAGTGTTCTGCTTCAGCACTACACAGAGTGCTCTGTGGATGTTTATTTGTACTGGGGAGGAATGCTGCTTTCCCAAACCCCCACTTCACCCTGGGCTCCCTTGTCTGGAAAAGTATGTTATATTAAGCATCTTCCTTGGACCTGAGGCAGTTGGAGGACTGAGAGAGGCAGAGAAGAAATGTTATGTTTGTCCAGGGCTTATCCAGAAATGGCAAACTCTTGCCCAAGGGTGTCTGTGCTTTTTTCTGTTACCCTGAGGTCTGCTTTTGAGGCACTCAGACTCTCACAGCCCTTCTTCCTCTCCTCCTCAGAGCTTATCAGACACTGATAAGTTGCCACTGAGAAGCAAAACAGAGGAAAAGAAGGCTCCTGCAGCCATTTAATATGTATCTATAGACAATTTTCCTTGGACTCAGTGCTGTTAGATTGCTTCACCTGCAATGAAAGAGTTGAGGGTTTTATCAGGGTCACAAGAATTGCACAGTGTAACTTCCCCTCCATTCTCTTGACCATAGGTCATTCTATAAGACTTCTATCGAAACACCTTAGCATTGGAGTATCTTGACCTTCCCAATTCAATTGAAGTTTAGCTCCATATTCTTTTCAGTAGCTTCCACCTTGATCAGTCCATCCTTCCCTGCTCATGTCAAGCAATTTCCTCACCAGCTGGTGCTCATTTTTGGTGACCTAAATTACTTTTTTAAAAAACAAAAAAACAAAAAACCCCTCAACTTCATCGTATTCCTGTTTTTTACCACACCTGCCGGGCAACATCTGAAGTCTACATTTTCACCACAGTGTTTCTTCTTCTTAAACTTGAGCAAGTAAAAGAAAACACTAAGCGGCAGAGAGCCTGATAGTAAAAATAATGGCCAGGGCTCACCCACTCTGCCGGGCTCTCAGACTTGCCTGTCAATTATTTTACTGCTTATGGTCAACTTCTACTCACAGCAACTCTTCTGAAGCATCACTACTATTTTTTTTCTCCAATCTTGACTCAGTTAATAATGGCTCCTCCCATGTAAAATAGTCTTGTTCCTGGTTTATTAAAATAATTAAAGCCATTAAGCATCATCCTCCTTGCCCTTCCATACCTAAGCACACAATCACCTGCCTTTCTATAAATCTTCTCCTCCTCATCTCTGTTTCAAGCACAGATTTCCCCTCCACTGTGCATCAGTGATCCTTTCATGTCGGCTCTCCATCCAATTCACTCTTTTATTATTATTATTATTATTATTATTATTATTATTATTATTTAGAGACAGGATCTTCCTCTGTCATCCAGGTTGGAGTGCAGTGGTGTGATCATAGTTCACTGTAGCTTGACTCCTGGGCTTAAGTAATCCTCCCGTTTCAGCTTCCTGAGTAGCAAGGACTGCAGTCATGCACCACCACACTTGGCTAACTCTTTAATTTTTTTTTTTGTAGAGATGGGGGTTTTGCTATGTTGCTCAGGCTGATCTCCTCCTAATCCCAATAAATTCTTACTTAAGTCTCCCAAAACACTGGAATTACAGAGCAGCCACCATACCCAGCCACTTCACTTTTATCTCCTCCAGGATCTTCTTTCATAAACACTGGTGCCAACAGTCAGGGCTTTTAATGTTATCTATTAATTACCTCCCAGATAATCTAGGAAATCCTCACTGCCGGGATCCTAATCTACCACTTTCATTCAACAGATATTCTGCTTCTCCTAGGCTGTTGTTGTTTACTGGCCACAGAACAGTTTCCTCATCCAGTTTCCACATCTCATCCCTAAACTCCTGGAATGTGTGTCAGTTTTTCCCAAGATGTGCTCATGTGCTCTTTTCCACCAGCAAAACCTGACTTGGCTGTTGCGTTTCTTCAGTTTTGCTTATATCCAAACAACCAATGAGTGAAAGGCCAGTATCTCTTTCTTGCAGCCATACCTGTATCAATTGGCTATTGACAGGTAATAACTCCAACTTTTGATTAAATAAATAAATATTTAAGTCACAATTCTTCAAGTGGGCAATACTGAATAAATGCAACTAGGACGTTCTTCTGATATTGGTTCAGCTCCTTCATGCATCTGTGATCAGCTATGGGTGGACTAAATGGTTTGGCTGCTCTTGTCTGAGACATTCCACATGTCTCACTGGAACTCCTGGATTTTAGCTGAGCCCTGTTGTGTGTGTCTCATTCTCCAGCAGACTAGCTTGATGTAATTCACATGGTGTCTGCAAGGGTTACAGATGAGACCTGACACAATGGCATTCCATCATACTCTACTGGCCAAGATAAGTCGCAAGCCCAGCCAAGATTAAAGGGCTGAAGAATAAGTTTAACTATTTGAAGGGAGTTACTAAGTCATGTTGCAAAGGGCATGGGTTAAGGGAGCAGGGGACGTCAATCGGTTCATTTTTGTAAAAACTCAAACACATCCTTAATTTCTACTAGTAATTTCTTTGAACAGTCCTCACTTAGTTTTTGTGGGGTAAGCATAGTGAAAATAGGAAAAATGTCATGTTGTTCCCCTTAATGGACAAATCGTTAGCCTAATGCAATCACCTGCATTTCTAGTGTTCTGTTCCTTTGAGCCAAGGGAGAGGTTAAGTGAAATCAGCAAGATGTTCTGTACCCTTTTATAACTCGTTCGGCATTAAATTTGTTTTCATCTTTGGATTCCACAAATGTGTACCGAGTGTCTGTTATGCCCCAAGATACTCTTCTAGGTAGTTGGATTATGTGAGTGAACAATATGGTCAACCCCCTGCCCATGTGGAGACTACATTCTAGTGGGGGAGAAAGGTAATGTATGATAGAGACAATAAACAATTATATTTTGTTTAAAGGTGATAAACGTGGAAAAAGAGAAAAATTAGAGTGGGGAAAGAGGCATTGGGGTGGTGAAACAAAAGATGGCTGGTATAGGCTTCCCTGGGCAGGTAATCTTTATCTGAGACTGGAGAAAGTGAGAGAGTGAGTCGTGTAGATTCCTGGCCACCCGGAGTGATCTAGGGCGACAGAAGGCCAGGAGGAAGGAGATGACAGGATGTGTTTGGGGCACAAGAAGAGATCTGGTGTGGTTGAAGTGCAGTGAGCAAGGAGAAAAGTTGCAGGAAATAAAGTCAGGAACAAGAATAAGAAAACAGGCTAGATTCTGCTCTTATAAATAAAGTTGTATCAGAAAGCATTCATATTCATTTGTTTCTATATTGTCTATGGCCAATTTCACACCACAGTTGTATAACTGAATGGTTGTGATAGATCATAATGGCTCACAAGGCCTAAAATATGCACTCTTTGATCCTTTATAGAAAAATGCTTCATAACCCCTGAAATAGAGTCTTCTAAGTTATTGAAGACTTTTCTCTTTTATTCTAATGAAAGTGGAAGAATTCCATCATATGGCAGACTTTGTTAAAATTGCACTGATTTCCAGTGAGAAGGAGCACTAGAGAGTAAGGGGAGATGTCTAAGAGGGACCAGTTAAGAACCCTTGTGACAATCTAGGCAGAGGGTGGTGGTTTGGATCAGGGTGAAAGCAGTGAGGTGGTAAAGATGAGTCAGAATATGGTTATATTTGGAAAATAGAATAGTCTGCAGGTTCTTTAGTTATAGTAAGAGCCCCACTCAACAACCCGAAGAATAAAGGATCGTGCCTGTACCATTCGAACTTGACATTAGGACAGCTACTGAGACCCAGGAGAAATGACTCACCTAAGCTCACTTGAACTGTTCGGAGCCAGAGGCTCAGTCTCATGATGTCTGGCTGTGTGGTCCATCAGCCCAACAGTCCCCGTGTGTGTTCCTGACCCTTTCTCTATTCTCATACCTCTTTTCACCTCTGCTACAGAGGACCAGGGACTGTCCTTTCTGAATAGCTGTTTGCCCCCCACTCCTTTTTTTTTTTTTTTTTACTTTAAGTTCTGTGATACATGTGCAGAACATGAAGGTTTGTTACATAGGTATACAAATATACTATAGGTATATTCCTGCACCTATCAACTCAACATCTAGATTGTAAGCCCCACATGTATTAGCTATTTGTGCTAGTGCTCTCCCTCCCCTAGTACCCCATCCCCTGAGACAGGTGCTGGTGTGTAATGTTCCCCTCCTTGTGTCCATGTGTTCTCATTGTTCAACTCCCACTTATGAGTGAGAACATGTGGTGGCAGGTTTTCTGCTTCTGTGTTAGTTTGCTGAGAATGTTGGCTTTCAGCTTCATCCATGTCCCTGCAAAGAACATGAACTCATTCTTTTTTATGGTTGCATAGCATTCCATGGTATAAATGTGCCACATTGTCTTTATTCAGTCTATCATTGAAGGGCATTTGGGTTGGTTCCAAGTCTTTGCCATCATAAATGGTGTTGCAATAAACATATGTGTGCATATGTCTTTGAAAAAAAAAAACAAACGGACAAACTCAAACTCAATGTTCTGTGCTTTCATTAACTCAGGGCCTTGCTGTCTGCCTACAGAATTTCACTACAAGGAGCAAACATGCCTTTGGGGCCTGGTCCCTGGCTGCAAGTCCTGGTTCTATGACCTCAGTTCAGCTATTTAAACTCTCTGTACCTCAGTATTTTAACCAATAAAGCAGAGGCCTAATTTTATCTGCTCTGTCATGAGAATTAAATGAGATCATTCAGCGATGTTTTAGTAATTAGTTACTGGCACACAATAGGCTTTGAATAAATATAAATTCATAGATGATTTTTCTTCAGGTTATTTTTCTTTTCCAAGGGAGGGATCCTCTGATCTGTATGGAGAGAGTGTTTTTTGGTTTTCTATAGCTACCCTGGAGTCAGACATGTCCTCATTTCACCCCGGCTGGTGGATTATTGTTTGAAAATTTGAAACTTTTATAGACTTGCTGTGAGTAAGAATCAAGTAATATCACTGGCTAGGCTGGGTTACTGCAGGGAGGACATCTTGGTGCAGATTATTCATGAGGTGCTGCATAATTAGGGTCCGCAGACAGAGATACCAGACTCTGGGAGCTGATTCAATTGAAGAGGTGTGCAGTGAGACCATCTCTGCTTGGAGGGCTGGAGGATATGAGCTGTTCCCGGTAGTAGGGTATTCTTGAGGTCACTGGTCACCTGTTGAGGGGTTGGGATAGGAATTTGCTTGTGATTGGAGAGACAGTGGGAGAAATAGCAGCAGGAAATGGAAAGATTTTAATGGAAGGAAAAATAACATACTTAGCTCTCTTAGTTTGAAAATGAGATCCGTTCCAAGCTTTCTGATGATGCAGTCTAGAGAGTAAAACCCAAGGAGCCTGTGAACAAAATTGCGTGGCCCTGCATTTCCCTTGTCTCTTTTGAGAAGCTCTGAAGTTGTGAAAAAATCAGTAGAGTGTGACTTTAATTTTTATAGCTTCAGCACTGTATTTCTTTCCTATTTTCCAAGCAGTGCATCCTCAAAGAAAATTCAACATCAAAAAAGTAAAAAGAAATGTTCTCTCACCCAACACATATGTCTCCACTGTTAAGGCTTCCATGTTTTTGTTTCAGTTTATTTAACATGCATAATAAGTAGACCCCAACTTTGTAACTCAAGGTTCTTGGGGTTTTCCATAATTACTTTTCTGCCAAGAGTCACGTATTTCACAGATTTCTCCTCAGAACAAATTTAGCCACCTGTTCAAGTTTCATTGAATTTTTATATGTCACTGGAACATGACTTGTTTTTTTTTCAAAGAAGTAAAGTCATTATTACTTTTCAAAAGTCACTTCCTTGTACAATACATTTACAATAGCAAGACTTTGTGATATCAAATCAGAAGTGTCAGCTAGGTTTAATAAGCTTTGCAAAATACATTTCTAAGCTACTTTAAGCAACATTACATATTTTTGTAATCCTTTTTACAAAAGTGCAGCTTTGTACCCTTTTCTTCTTTGTTGTTATAGTGAAACAGTTTTCTTAATAAAAGTACTTGTGCAACCCTCCCTTGGTAGATATTTTGACTGTTTCAGATTTTGGCCACTGTATATAGTATTGTAATGCACATTGTTGTGAATAAATATTTACTGCATCTTAAGTATTTTCTAAGGATAAACCCCTAGTAAAGAAATTAAAAGTCCCAAAAGGAATAAGTTTTTAAAAACCTACTCAGATATATGACATAGAGATTTTTAAATAGAAAGAGAGCTATATAGAGATATGAATAGAAAACTGAACTATCTCTCAGAATGGTTGTATAAATACTCCCAAACCGACACCAAGCCCATGTGGAGGTGTGGCAGGTTCCTCCCCACCAGCAGCAGTATGAGGCAGTAGACTTGTAAAATAGCTGTGAGAATTTGACATAGAAAAATTGTCTCATCATTCCTTCTGTTTTCCTTTCTGTTACACTGGCAAGGTTGAATATTGTCCTTATATTTATTAGTTATTTTAAAATCCTTCTGTGATGTTCTGTTCCAGTCCTTCAGCCATTGATATTCTCAACTTTAAGTGCTTTTCCAATTGATCTGTGTAAACTGTTTGAACACTAATGATATTTTATTTTTGTGTTTTAATGTCAAATGCTTTATGAAGTTATTTTATTTTCATTTGGTACATGGTATATTTGACATTTAAAATATGTATGCATTCAAATGCTTCATAAGTCTGCTTTGTGATTTTCGCTATGCTTCTTAAGATACTTTCATCCCCAGATCATTCAAATAGTCACCTCTATGTTGAAATAATTTTGTGCTGTATTTTTGGCATGCGGTCATGAGGGGAAAGTTCAGGTGGGAGATGCTGAAGAGATAGACATGAGATCACATACAAGGTGACATTAAACAATTCGGAAAGAAGCTAAAGTGGCCAAGACTGTTTTATTTATTTGAGTCACTAGTTAGAGGGTTTTAGTTTTGTTTCATCTGTTTTGTTTTCAGTAACAATTATTGTTCTATACCAGTTTATTATAATCTCACTCCTGGGTTATTATACCCACAAGCTAATTTTCTCCCTTCACTTCCAATCTTTTCCAACTCCAATCCCTTCTGCAATCTTTTAAAGCCAAGGTGATCTTTCTAAACTAAAAATCCAAACTTTTAACTTTCCAATTACAATTTTCATCAGATTTAATGTGCAAAACATGGCATCCTGGTCCCTGACATCTGGTCCCCATCTACCACTCCAGTCCCCATCCTGCCTTTCTTCATATCCTACCTTATATTCTCAGGATATCATGCTGTTTAAGACGTGGTATCTTTGCTCATGATGTTCCCTCTGCTGGAAATGTTCTTCTTTATTCTATTAGACTCAGACCATCAAACATCTCCCCTAGAAAGTGATTCCTTAAATCTACATTATACTAAGTGCTCTTTTTATTTGTGAGCCATAAGCTGAACTTTATATTATAATATGTTATATTGAAATTCAACTATGTGCATATATCTCCCATTAGTCCATAACTATCTAAACATCAGGGACTTTTTTTTTGTTTTTCTGTATACCCATTGCTGAATATAGTCTTAGCACACACAATGTTCAATATCATTCAACTCGCAAAAAATTGCCATCCATTTAATGCCTATCTGAAGATATGCCAAGATCCACAACCACCAACTTCGCAACACCAATCCATTGCTGCATCTTCTTTTGTAAGATGAGACTATGAATTACTGCCATGCCTTCCTCCAATTTCAGAGGTGAAATTGAAAGCAGTAACAGATATAATAATTGTGTAAATGGTAATTGTATAATTGTGATTATACAATTGTGTGTAATTGTATAAATAAGTATGTAAATACAAAACTATTTGCATGTGTGTGCACATATGTGTATGCCTGTGTGTTTATGTAAATGTGTGTAGCTATTGTTAATGTTATTATTACAGAGAGATGACATTAAAGAATCACAAAATTTGAGCATGTCAGATGTTCATGTGGCCTTGATTTAATTTAGACCACTGGTTTACAAACTGCATTCCCAGGTGTCCTAAAGTCCCTTAGAGGTACCCTAGTTGTCATTTCTGAAAGGGATTGTAAAGGGGTTTCCAGGATCTATTCCAGCATCAATCAAAGCAACACCAGTTTTAACTATGTCATACATTGGTGTTTACATAGGACTTGTAGCTACTTAGATAGTTGAAAAATGTAAATTGTTCTCATGCCCTCATGTTACAAATAAAGGAAATGGAGCCAGGGAAGGTCGTCAGACTTGCCCAAGATCACACAGTTTGTCAGTGTTCTTTCCACTACACAATATTACCTTAGAATGCGCCCTCCTTTCCAGTCCCAGGATATTTTCCATGCATGCTTCTCTCTTGGAGTAGCTTTGCAGCCCAGGATCATGCTTCTAGAATCTTAAGGTGGTATGGGTTTTGCTCAGTGTCAATTCCTGTATGAATTTATATCTTTCAAAGAAACTTAAGCTCATTCCTAATGCGTGCCATTTCATCATTCACACTTTCAAAGACTCTGTCTCTTTCAGATATTCCAGGCACATGTCTTTTTGGCCACCAGGCTGTAAAATCCTCTACCTAACAAGGGTTTTAGCAACAGCAATCCCTTCCAGTTTGGTGGCTTATTAATCAGCACATTGTCATGAATTGCTCAATAATAGCTTAAAGATGATGGGATTACCCTTTACAGTGCTCTGGAATTGCTGGGGATTGATTTGCTAGATGAATGGGAAACCTGCCACTATTTGGAAATCAGAGCAATGAATCAACACACTGGCTGAGCATCTCTGATACGGCAAGCCTGTTGTAGTTTAGAGTACCAGAAAGTGTATTTGATACTGTCCCTGCACAGCACAAACTCACATCCCAGTAGAAGAGAGATGCACATGTAAACAAGCAATTCTGAGCAAAACATGTAATTTAAAAAGGAATGTACCAGCTGAGAGCATGAATCATTTCCTCTGGGTGTTGTCAGGAAAGCCTGATAATGAAGATGGAGACTAAGTAGGGTTTTAACCATGAACATTTATTTTAAGGTGTAACAGGGTAGAATTGCATTCCATGTACAGGGAATGGTATTCCAAACATATGAGAATTCTTTATTCAGTCACCATTTTAAAATATCTAACTATGTGTCAGGAACTGGGTTTGGAAGCAGAAGAAAAAAACATAGTTTTTACCATTATGGTGGAATAAGGGTTAATGAGGAGTAATTCAACAATTAAAATTCTGTGTCAGTTTTGCAGAAAAGGAGAGAAAAGTAATTTGAAGTTTTTAAATAGAAGAGCCTTGAAAAAGCATGACAGTGTCAATGGCAGGTGGCTGGAGAGATGCACAGTGGCCAGAAAGTAGTGACTTTGCATTCCATCGTGAGGGTTAACAACTCCATCCCGAGGAGAGTAGGAAACTACCAAAGACCTCTGATGTGGGAAATATTACATCTATTCCTCATGGAGAAATAGATCTACAATAACATGAACAATAGACGAAGAACTGTAAAGTTCAGAGGTAAGAACAGCCAAGACAATTGGTCTGGAGAAGGTGAGTCTTAAAGGATGTATAAAACACCTGATAAGGGAAATTACATTTGGGTAAATTAAACACATATTATGTTCCTGAGTCAGGCATTCATTAAGGAAAGTAGTTGAGACCAGAATTTGGTTCTGTCATATGATTATTCAACATCTGTTTGTTGAGTTTGAATTACATGCAAAGTACTCTTCTGGGCTGAAAATGTAGAAGAGTTAAGATTGGCCTCTATTCTGGAGGAGCTTTTGGCTACCTGAAAAAGATAATCAAGAGCTCAGATAAATGTGAACATTCCATGAGTACATGCTGTGTATAATGTTCTATGGTGAATTTTTGTTAGTTCTCACATTATCCCCATGAAGTTGGCATTGTTATTACCTGCCCTTTCCAAGTGTGAAGTCATGATGTTCAGAAAGTCAGAGTTAGAGACTGCTTAATAGAAAATCCTAAACTTCACCCACTGCCCATGACTGCCTCCGAGGTAATTATGGCACCAGATAATCAAGGTGGTAAAGCTGCATAAAATTCAATTGAAACTAAAAAACATAGGGGAGGGGAGAAAAATACAGCCAAGACACTACGAGGTTAATTTTTGGAATGACTCAAAGGCCTGGAAAAAGATAGAGTCATTTCTGAACCTGAAAAAAAGAATGACTTAACACAAAACATTAAACCAAAGCAAATACCACATCCTGAAGCTAGATTGTTGGTATTCTCCCAATCCTCAAAGACCTGAACAAAAGAAGGCAGTTTTGAAAGTTTTTGAGGAAATTTCATAGAATGGTGACAAGAAGTCATATTTTTTTTTTTTTGGCCTTCAGTTATAAGGAAAGCCAGAAAGTAAATCAAAATATTGATGAAAAGATCACGAAAGAAAAAGAAATCAATAGTACCCCCAAAACACTAAAAATAAAATATCTTAGTTCATTTCATGCTACTATATCAAATACCTTGTACTGCATAATTCATAGTCAATATACGTTTATTGACTCACAGTTCTAGAGGCTAGGAGGTCTAAGAAGAAGTTTCCAGCATCTGGCAAGGGCCTTGTTCCTGCATTATCACATGGTACAAGGTAAGATGGCAAGTGTGGACCAAACTAATCCTTTTATAAAGACACCAATCACACCCAGGATAGTAGAGTCCTTATAACCTAACCACCTCTTAAAGGTCTCAACTTCTTAATACTGTTACAATGGAAATTAAATTTCAACATGAGTTTTAGAGAGGATAAACATTCCAACCATAGCACAAAACAAAACAAAACAAAAAATAAAATAACAAAAAGCACCAGGAGTTTAAAGTTACCAGGCATCAAATCACAAGTCTGTACACTTCACACAGTGAAACTTTCCAATAATGAATTCCATAAACTTTTAACTTGGTGGGAATTCTTCCCCCTCTCCTCCTCCTACCATATTAAACGCCAGATTGGAGTTTTACAGGCTTTGCAATAAATGCAAGTCCTTGTAGTACTCGTGGTACCTGTTAAAGGGTTTCAGTTGTCATTATTTTACAGTTAATAGATGAAGTTGAGCAGGAGAGGGAAGAATTAGGAAGAATTTGATTTATAGCAGCCGTTATTCCAGTGTCCTTGACAATCTGCTTTAGGATGCTCCTCAAATCGCCACAGCAACATCTGCCAAACACTCTACTTCAGGGCAAAAACCCAGTTGGTTTTATGTGCTGCTGAATCTCTAGACTGTAAAGTGAGTTCAGAGTTTGCTGGAAACTTAAGAAAAAGAAAATAGGAAGCTCATTTTGATGGCTGGTTGCATAAAAGCCAACACCTGCTACTTGGATTTTTTTTTTTTTTATGCCTAGTTGAGGGAAAATGTCAAGGGCTTTTCAAATTTGCATCAATTTGAATAAAACCATTGTTTTGCAGCTTGCAAAAAGTCAAAGCACTTTAAAAAAAGTTAGAACAGATTTTTTTTTTTCCTTCAAGAGATTGGCATAAAAGCAAAACCTTAGAGGTCTTAATCTGAATTAATCTAGCAAGAATTGCCCAAGCCTAAATATGCCAATTAAACTCATGTTCCAGAAGATAAAGCATTTGCTGAATTAGAGTATATAATTTCATTGATAAGGGTATCTCTCCCCGTCATAAATATTTTATCAGGAATTGAAAACACACAAGCTTATACTACTGATAAAGCAATGAATATCAAGGAAAAGTGATATTTTTACTTGTTTTTCAAGGGATATCATTTTGATTGAAAATCAAAGTGCCATGATATGTTTTCCAGCAAGGAGCATTTTATATGTCTACCAACAAAAACAAAATTTAAAAAATTGAACATTACAGTTACAAATAGGTTTAATGTAAAAAGTTAAATTAGAAAAAAAAAGTAACATTTATTTTTGCCCCTCTGAAAGATAAATTGAACCCCCCAAAAATAACATTCTGGAATATCTCCAATTGCCATTGGCTTGATAATTAAGGTTCAAGCAGATTTATGTGGTCTTGAGTACTCTGAGATATGCATAATGGTGGGAAAGATTCCTATGAGTAGACTTTGCACTCCTAGCCTTCATGATGTGTTCAATAGTGTAAACAGCATTAAACTAGGAAATTGATATCGATAAAGGAGATTAGTAATGCATAATTAATTTTTTCCAGGAGTTATGAGTCTTTTTCATTGTGTAATAGACATGTGACATTAAGGCAATATCTAACTCAAAAAGCTGAATTTTAGCTTCTTCCATCTTTGGTCACTAAATTTGTCTACTAATCAGTACTACTAATTAAAAACTAAGAGCTATTAATGTGAATGAATTGACTCTTAAGTTATTCATTAAAATGACTAATGTTTTCCAAAACTTTTGTGACAGGCTTCTTGGTTATCTATTCCTAAGGAGATAAGGATGTAATGAAACCCTCTGGAACTACATCTGGGCCACTGTGCTAGGCCATAAGGCTCCCACTTTCAGGATTAGGTAGGCTAACTGCTCAGTCTTGGAGCCTGAAAGCCTTATTTTGGAAGGAAGATGCTACGAATGGGAAGAATTGCTATACCCTTATCATCTTACTGTTTCCGCCTATACTGACAGTGCAGTAACCCAGGCTCTGGGACTCTTCCTAACCCTTGGAATAACAGGATGAAGGAAGGTTCCAGGGAAGCACAGTCAACACCCTAAGACCACTTTGCCCTGGGCCCTAGGAAACCTTTGTTCCATCATGAACCACCACTTCTTCAAGTACTAACACATTATTGAGTGCCTTCCATGTTCCAGGAACTATGTCAAAGGCTATGGATTAATTATCTCCTTTATGCTCACAAAAATTTCTGTGAAGTAGATATCACCACTAGCTCCATTAAAAATGAGGAAACCAAGGCACAGAGTAGTTAAGTAGTTTTTCCCAGCATGGGACACAGCCAGGATTTTAATACAGGCAGCATGATCTCACAGCTCCTACTTTTAATCACCATGCTACACCTTACTGACTTTCTAGTTTATATTATGATGCAAATTGATGTTTTGAACAGCATCTCTAAAGGTCAGAACCAAAAGTGGTTTGTTACATTTTTTTCTATTTGATTTTTTCAAAACTTAAATTATTATATAGTATGCAGAATTCACAATTACGTGGAATATTAGATTAACCAGAATACACAGTATCAAATCTGTCTCCCATGGCACAAATGTTAAATATCAGAAAGAGCCATCACTTTTCATCTTTAGCTTTAGTTCTGGTCCAGAAGCAAAGTCATTAATTTCAGATCTGGCTTTCCTGCTCATTTGCAGTGTGAGCCCTTGGTAATGTGAATCCCAGGTGTGCTCCTGACTCCTCCATAACTCCAAGTTATACTTTCTATTTGTTTTTCTCTCCTCCACCCTGGTTTTGGAAGGCTCAGAACACACCTTAGTATTCTTTTCATCGATCCCCAGTATCTAAGATAGTGCCTGGCCCAACAAAGGAATATTAATTTTGAGAAAATTAATGAGCAGGAGAGCCCCAGTTTTGAATTCTATTTATGATTATGATAATACTCTCATTAATTATCTTGGAGAAATATTATGAAGCTTGAATGAGATAACGCACAGAAAAGTGTGTAGAATTAAAATGTGGTAGAACACAAGAGATTTTTTTTATCATGAGATAACCCTTAGTCATTCTCATCCATAAGTGAACTTGACTATTCTGAGAGAATCACACCCTAGGAATACGATTATTAGACATTTTGTTTCCAAAGCCAATTAAAAAACTTGATGATTTCTGCCTTTACTTCAACAAATCTAGTTTTGGTTATGAAAAAGAGAAATAAAGAATGTTGGGTTTCAGAGGTGCCAGATGAGGCAAAATTTATAGAAGCAGAAGAATACAGACTTCAAAGTCATCATTTTGAAGAAAGATGTTAGAGTTACAACCCAGAGCGTTGCATGTGAAGCACCTGCTATACCAAGGGCTCCATCATAGGCACATGTACGTAAAATCTCACTGAAACTGTAAATTCATGTGAGATAAAATATTCCAATTTTATATAGGAAGGAAATGGAGGCTTAGAGAAGTTAACTCACTGAAGTCCACACAACTACAGGTAGGAGAATTACGATTTAATCCCTACCTGTATGACTCAAAAAACTTAGCACTTTCCACTCTGTCACGGGGCTTACTAATAATAGCAAACACCCGCTTTCCCCCTAAACAACCTCTACTCTCATTTTTCACAAAGCCCAGTGGTGTGGCCAACAGGTTCTGGAAGTAAGTGTGACTGTGTTTATGAGTGAATTAAAAGTATCCCACCTGCAAGCCATAAAAACCCAACTCTAATAAGCTCATAAATTTAAAAGAAATTATTCATTTATTTTAGGGTACTCTGTAGAATAGCTCTAAGTGATGGTAAGACAAGAAAACAGACGGATATAAGAAAAATCCAGAACAAAGTACTTAAATACTTTTAGAGCTGCTTCTCCATTTGCTAATCCTGCTTCTTATTCTCTGTGGTCCAGACAGGACCATAGACAGCTCCCCGCCACTAGCTGCTGGTAAGGACCCTAACTGGCTGACTTCGCTAAGATAATTGAAGTAAATAAACCATTCTGCTGTACAGGAGGAAGATTCACATAGGTCACTAGACAAAGATATCCCAGCCACTCCTGGAATCTCTGTTTATTGGTATTGAATAGGGCCAGGAGAGAAGACTGGGAGGCATAATTTGGAGAAAAATGGCTCCAAGATGCAGAGTATGCTGAAGTCCCAGATGCTTCAAGTGTCAGTTCTTTTTCTTCTATAGTTATTTTTTCTCCTACCAAAAAATGTTTGCCCTTGACAAATTTTCACTAGCATTTTTGCTTAGCTAGGAGTGTAAGATTTTTTAAAAATTCTACTTTATACCCAGGAAAGCAGCATTTAATTAGGAGCTACCTGATTTGGGCTCATCCAGGAAAAATTAACTGTGCAGGTTCAGGGTAAGACACAAGATAGAGTGGTCAGAATCCTAAAGTTTACATGTGTTATTGAAAACAGGGTATTTCTGGATTCCTAACATCTCATTAGCTATAGAAAATATCCTACATAAAAGGCTCCCCAGTAATATCTCAAAATGGTATTTTTAACATGTATTCTTCATAATTCTTATGTTAGTCACATTGGGTTAGTTGTTATAGCTGCAAACATGAGATCTACCGAATCAGGTTGTATATGAGTTGTGTCTGAAACCTGGAGTTTAACAAGCTGCTCATATGATTTTTATAAATAAAAAAAGTTTGGGAACTTCTGACCTAATATAGCAACTGCTTAAATATGTTCTCAGGCACCTACATCCTTTACTGGTGATGGTATACATTGGCCCAGCCTTTCTTAGAAGTAACTGTACTGCATATGTCAATATCCTTAAATGTTTGCCACTTTTATTATTAATAATTTTACATCTGGAAATGTCTACTGAGGAAATATTATGAAATATAGAAAAAATAAATCTCTAAATAAAGAGAATAGTCATTAGTTTACATTATGAGGAGAAAAAAATCCTAAGACAATAAGATGAGAAGAGTTATGTAAATTTTATCTACATCAGTGTAATGTTAGTTAGACATTAAAATAGATGTTTGTGGAAAGTATATTGTTACTTGACAAAATGCTGAAATCATCATGTTAAATTAGAAACAAATAGCATGCAAGCATATTTATAGCTTTGTAAAATAGCTTTATACCTGGAAAAGACAAGAAGAAAACACCCTGAAATGATAATGTTAGTTCATTGGATTATGAACAATATTATTCTTCTCTCTGCATTTCTTTGCTTTAAAATCTTGCATAATAAAAATATTACTCTTAAAATAAATATTTAAACAAAAACTAATATTTTACTACATTCAATAGAATTTTTATCACCCAGAAAAAATATGAAAAAGAAAAAAGACCCCGTTTCCTCCCTGTCTTTGGGTCTACGAATGTTATGAAACTGCAACTCCATTACTTAGCTCCTATGGTAGGCTCTTCCTCATTTTTAACTTTATTATCTGTGACTGGGTTCCTAGGTACCCTTCTCTGGAAAGTTTTCTCTGCTTTCCCTCCTCTTCCTCAAGGCTGCAGTCTTGCCTTAGCATCCCCAGAGATAAAGCTGATAGTCCTGATACCTACTCCCATAGGTTACTGTATTTGTACCTCTAACCACACAGTTCACAGTTCATAACCCTAGTATTTCAGATTTGTTTAGAATAGTATAGATATTCAAGTAGTTCTTTCTAATGTGTAACAACACTCAGTAAATAAAAGAATAACTTGGAAGTTGTTTTTCTTTTTATACATCTCTGTAGGTCTAATCTTTGAGGTTATTTTTACCATTCATTCTCCTTCACACTACAAATCACATTTCTTATAAAATATTGCAGGTCCTTTCTTCGTAGCCCCTGATCAAGTTAGTTTTCATAATATGCCTTCTCATGTCCTATCAATGTATGTATTTTAAACCTCAAATTGCTTTAGGTTGAATCTGTCATACTCCTCAGATTATTGTTGATTCCACTGATAAATACAGTGTGACTGTATTTCTTTATTACATTTTATCATCATTCTCTTTTTTTATTTTTAAGTTCTGGGATAGATATGCAAAACATGCAGGTTTGTTACATAGATATACATGTGCCATGGTGGTTTGCTGCACCCATCAACCCGTTATCTAGGTTTTAAGCCCCCCATGGATTCGGTATTTGTCCTAATGCTCTTCCTCCCCTTGCCCCCCACCACCCAACAGGCCCCCATGTTTGATGTTTCCCTCCCTGTGTCCATGTGTTCTCATTGTTCAACTCCCACTTATGAGTGAGAACATGCGGTGTTTGATTTTCTGTTCCTGTGTTAGTTTGCTGAGCATCATTCTCCATTCTTATCTCCTCCTTTTACAAAACCAACCATTCTAGTCTTTTTTTAAACTTCTGTCTTTTCATGTGTATGGGTTCTTATAGCTTTGGATATTTGTTGTTGTTGTATGTATTTGACATACATTATATGATACTGAACTGTAGACCTTATTTTGTTCTGTTTCCCATTTTCTTTCTTTTTTTCCCTTTCTTTCTTCCTTCCTTCTTTCCTTCCTTCCCTCCCTCTCTCCTTCCTTCCTCTCTCTCTCTTTTCTTCCTTCTTTCTTTCTTTCTTTCTTTCTTTCTCTTTCTTTCTTTCTTTTTTCCTTCCTTCTTTCTCCTTCCTTCCTTCCCTCCCTACTTCCTTTCTTTCTTCCGTCCGTCCTTCCTTTCTTTCTTTCTTTCTTTCTTTCTTTCTTTCTTTCTTTCTTTCTTTCTTTCTTTCTTCTTTTCTTTCTTTCTTTCTCTTTCTTTCAACAGCATCTCAGTTGGTCGCCCAGGCTAAAGTGCAGTGGTGTCATCTCAGCTCACTGCAACCTCCGCCACCCAGGTTCAAGCGATTCTCTTCCCTTAGCCTCCTGAGTAGCTGCGACTACAGGCATGTGCCACCATGCCCAGCTAACTTTTGCATTTTTAGTACAGACAGGGTCGCACCATGTTGGGCAGGATAGTCCCGAACTCCTGACCTCAGATGGTCCACCTGCCCTGGCCTCTCAAAGTGCTAGGATTACAGGTGTGAGTCACCTCACCTGGCCCTGTTTTCCATTTTCTTACTCAGCACTAAGTTTTGAAAATGTAGTTATGTTGCTATGAACACCTCCAGCATGTTGCTTCTAACTGTTACACAGCATTCCATGGTGCATAGTTTACATGGTTTATTTATGATTCCCCAAATTATCAGAACCTATGTTGACTGCAACCCCAACAGATATTTGTTTTAAAAATGCTTGTGATAAGATAAGTATGCTGCAAGTTCTTTCCGTAACATTACTGGGAATAAAAGCTGAAAATATGTATTACCTAAAAGTGATAAGCACTATCTGTTCTCTAAATTGGACATAAATAAAGCAGAAACTTGGATCAAATTATTTCTTTGTTTTAAGGAAAAGAAAACTAATAGGCCCTATAGTTATAACAACAACAACAAAAAAAAGTTGCCAGTTTTTCACATTTTGGGGAGGATAAGTCAGGGAAAATGAGGCCAAAACTAACCGATCATCTTAAAACTAGAAAATGTGTCCCTTTTAGTCATATACTTTGAATATACTTTTTGCAGAACCCAGATGTGGAAACCAAGTTGCTTCTTTGGACCAAAAGGTTAGAGTGTGTGTGTGTGTGTGTGTGTGAGAGAGAGAGAGAGAGAGATTTTAGATTAATCTAAGCTTATAAGCTTATAATTTCTCTTATGCATTGTAGTACTGTATTTGTTGTTTTTCTTTCATACGTTGTTTGCAGGTTTGCAGTTAATGTAGAGCTGAGATGTCAGTAAACCCATAGGCATGGATGTAATTCATAAATTCCATATAAATTTATCAAGAACTTGCTATGTCCCATGCATTAACTTAAGGACTGGTTTTGCATCAAATAATGAAAAAAAAAAAAAGAAAGCTCTTGCTTTCATTAAGCTTATAGTTTTCACTACACCATGAAAGACTGAGAAAAAAATAGTGTCTTCTCTTCATGTTCCTCTAAATAGACACAGCCATTGATTTTCCATGTCTAGTATTACCATTTACGAAGCCATTCATTTTGAATATACTAAGTGCCTTGGTGGGAAGAAATGTGGCATTACATAAACACCTCAATAGAAATATACGTATTTGGGAGTCATGTTATTTTAAAACAAAGGATTTAAGCGTAGGAGTGAATAGTGGGTGGGCTAATTAAATAAGGTGAAGTAAAGACATCTGTAGCCACTTTCCTCCCTTGACACTCCTCAAAATAATTTTAGAAAAAATAAAAAATGAAAATATCATTTGCTGTTTAATAGCACAAGATGCTACCACAACTACAGATCACAAACTATAAATGATAACTGAAAGAAAGCTTATTAAAATGGTGGAAATGAGAGATTTTCAAATATACGGATAGATGTATATTTCTCCAAAACAAATGTCGTAGTGTGGAAAAACCCCTCCAATGATCTTTTAATTAGTACACAAGATAAAGATGTATAAGGAGGCTGAATGGCTAGAAAGACCACAGAGAAGCTTGGGAAATGAAACAGAAAGAAGCCAGAAATCATGCCAACTTTATTAGCAATAGTATTGTTGATGTAGCCCCATAGAGACAATCTAGAGAGGGCAGAAAATCAGATAACAGAGAAAAACTGTGGCTTCCAGAACTTCACTGTGAGCCCTAAAAACTTTTGAATGTTCAAACTGGAGAAACACATGCCCTCAGGCCAAAGGGCATTGTTTAAATAATGGCTGAGACCATTAATCAAAATGTAAGCTGTTGACTTTCTCAGGCCTTTGCCTTCTGCCAGCTTTCCCACTTGCTGAGAGCAAATAACTGGCTCAGAAGAAACCATTCTCCACAGGTTTCAAACACACATAATAGAAAATAACTGGCTAAGAGCATATGTATTGATCATGAAATTTAAATAATAATAATGTTGATGAAAGGAATGAAATCAAAATAAAATACTTGAAACTTCTCAGAATTACTCCAGAAAACAGCAAAGTATCAGTCACCAGAATCATTTGAAAACAGGTTTCTTAAAAAAAAAAATCTCAAAGAATAAATCTTAGAGATTAAAGTAAAAAGAAACTGACAATGTAATAGAAGGAGGTTAAAGATCGAGTGAGAATAGATATTTAAAAATGAATGAGAAATACAAAACTGCTGGAAAAAAATGGCAGCCACATTTGAAGGAACAAGATCAATACCAAAAAAATTAAACAGCATGACTGAAAACAACTTTAGGGATAGGAAAACAGATGTGAAGAAAATGAAACCACATGCAGAAAATAAAAAATAGTAATGTTAAATAATTTTCCAAAAGTAAGGGAATATAAACTACATGTAGAAGCATGTTTCACATTGATAATTATGTTAAATTAAGAATAATTCAAAATGATCTACTAAGTTTTGCTGGGATAGCATTTGGTCAAAGAAAAAAATCCAAATGGATTTCTCATGAAGGAAATGGACACTCATCCTCTTCATCATTCTGGGAAGTTCTTTGGCGTGAGTTGAAGAATCATAACTGGAGAAGATGACTAAAATACTATGAGAAAACAGTCATTCTTTTTTTTCTCTGCAGCCTCTTGGTCTCATATTAGTACCAACTAGAAGACAAAAGATAAGAAGGTGATGGGCTACAGGGATAAAATGGAGATGGAGTCAGTCTTTAGGGAATCCTCAAGGTGTTCTAGGCTAAACATAGCCACATAGTTTCTAAATCATGTTAAGCTGGCTTTTTGTTGTTGTTGTTGTTGTTGTTGTTGTTGTTGTTGGAGTCCCGGCTCTGTTGCTCAGGCTGGAGTGCAGGGGCGCAATCTCGGCGCACTACAACCTCCACTTTCCGGGTTCAAGCGATTCCCTTGCTTCAGCCTTCCGAGTAGCTGGGATTACAGATACCCGCCACTACGCCCAACTAATTTTTTTGTATTTTTAGTATAGATGGGGTTTCACCATGTTGGTGAGGCTGCTCTCAAACTCCTGACCTCAGGTGATCTGCCTGCCTCAGCTTCCCAAGGTGCTGGGATTACAAGCGTTAGCCACTGCGCCTGGTCCATTTTAAGTCATTTTCTGTATTCTCTTTCTTTATCATTTGCCATCTCAATTTTCATTGCAATCTTAATGTAAAGTCATCTCTAGAGTTTCACAGTAGGAACATAAGGGCAAAGGCATGTACTACATCTGTTAAGAGCTGAATCGTGTCCTCTCAAAATTCCTATTGCTAGGCCCTTAATTTCATCACCTCAGAACGTTACCATATTTGGCAATGGTGTCTTTAACGAGATAATTAAATTAAAATGAGGGAATGGGGTGGGCCCTAACACCATATGACCGTTCTTATAAGAAGAAGTAAATTGGACACAGACAGAGGGAAGACCCTGTAAAGACACAGGAAGCAGAAGGCAGCTAGCTACAAGCAGAAAGTCCTCAGAAGAAATCAACCCTACCAACACCCCGATCTGGGACCTTCCAGCCTTTAGAACTGTGAGAAAAATAAACGTGTGTTTTTTAAGCTACCCCATCTGTGGTTCTTTGTTATGTCAGCTCTAGTAAGCTAATACAAAAACCACAAGAGAAGTTATAGTCATCAGAGTAGCAGGCATAGCAGAAAATGAGCACCTACTACATTTTGTACAATGTCCTAAGCACTTACATGTATTGATTCGCTTGATCTTACCATAACTCTAAGAAAAGGATTAAATGAGTTAACACTTGCAAATGCTTGGGAAAGTTCCTGCACAGAATGAATGTTCAATAAATGCTACCCATTGATATTTTCTGTATTTTAGAGTGGAGGAAGCAAAGGCAAAGACCCAGGAAGATTAAGTCACTTCTGTATATTTTTATAGTGGATATGTTATCACTGTCACCCTCTTCCCCAGGGCTGGGTAGAGATAAAGTAGTGATCACTAGGGCAGAATAGCTGTGTCCAGCAGAACAGAGGCTCCATGATGGACATCAATAATGGGCGCTACAGGGTGGTAACATGATGCTGGGCTCAACACAGAACACTGTAAGGGGTCATTCCTGAACACACATGAAGAGGCAAGTTGGGGGTGGATCTAGGGAACATTAGACATAGGCACATTAACCCATTCATTCAAAGACAAATATTTTCCATGACTCACTTGCTTTCCTGAGTGTCTGATATACGAATGGGTCACTTGTTTACACATTTAACTCAGTAGCAGCATTATCCCAGAATCCACACCTAGTCATACTCTGCAGTGATTATTCGTCATCCTATAAGAAGTGAGCCTTCTAGAGAGAGGAGAAGAATTCCAAACTGTGGTTGTTATTTTTTTTTTTAAAGACATCAATCAAAAGTATGGTTGTCTGCTGTTGTCCAGGGAATCTTAGCCTTGCTTGCAGTAGATGGAACTACCTTCTTAGGCTTGTCTGCTGATCGCTTTCAAGGCAAGTAGCTTCAGAAACTATCATATTATCTCAAATTAACTATATCAGGAATATGTGTTGCACAGAACATGCCTGTTCTTCCCTCCTCTCTCATAATGATTTATTGGTAAAATGGGAAAATACAGGAACAGAGAAAGATTGAATTAACAGACAATGCGTGACTAACATGTCAAGATCTACGTCACATGCAGCTCATTTCTTTGTGGATTATGTCCAACATCCTAATCGCTCACTCAGAAGAGAAGATAGGAAGTAGAAGCTCAGGTATTGTGTGTGTGTGTGTGTGTGTGTGTGTGTGTGTGTGTGTGTGTGTTTATGTAGTATGTATGAGTGTTGGTTGGGGGTGAGCTTCCAGGGGCATCTCCATGGCTACTGTGAGCCACCACCTGTTCCTAGAAGATGCTGCCATCATTACTGCATCAACAGTTGTCAATTTACATTCTGTACCCTCAGCACTTTTAGCAGAAAACAACATGGTTTCTCCTGTGACTCCTGTGACTACTTTTCTACCTGCCTGATGCAACTGTCATTTTGAATTTTCCCTAGAATCACCATCTTCTCTTTTACGCCTCACTGCTTCGGTAGTCAGTTATTTATATTTCAACAGCAGGGTGGGCTTCCTGAGTAGGGAAACAGGGTGGGATGGGACAGTGTGGACGTTGTACAAAGATCCAGATTGCTCCTTCAAACCATGGATTATCTATTTTATTTTCAGAAATAAACGTGTGTGTGTGGTGTGTGTGTGTACGGTGTGTGTGTGTATGGTGTCTATGTGTGTACCTGTGTGTGTTTGTGAAGAAACATTTCATGGAGAAAGACATAGCAATGCAGAATGGTGTCTGCTCCACCGTAGAAACAGAAAATGCAGAAATAATCTGAAGGGACCATTTGACGTTTTGATGGTGACACAAGCTGTGTCATCCCAGAGCCCAGGTAACAATGGACGATGCAACTTGTAGTGGAGGGGCTTTCATTATCACACAGAGGTCACGAGGGAATGCAATGCTATTTTGGCTGCTTGACAGCTTTGCAGCTTTGAAGCCAAGCATCCTAGAAAGTCACTAGTTTAGATGTGAACAGGGAAGAAGCTATCATGGAAGACAGAGAGGAGAAACACTGGCACGTTTGCTCTTCTGTATATGTCAGACATCCCCAGGCTACCAAGGAATTATCTCTTGAGTCTGTAGTGCAGCAAGCTAGGATAGGGACGAAAAGGCTGACTATAGGAAGTCAGCCTGTACCTATAATATGTAGGAATTAGTAGCAATGCAATCTAATTTATGCCCCACAGACTCTGAGGCCCTGAGGATTCAGGTTGAAATGTGATTATTTATACAGTCCTTATTGTTGATGGTGGGTTTTTGTTTGTGAGTTTATTTTACTTTCGGCAGGTGTGTTTGTGTGTGGTGTGCATGTCTGTGTGCACAGAAAAGAGCATCTGTGTTCTCCTGTTCAGCCTTAAACTTCATGGTACTCTATGTCTAACCCGGCAACTGCCTATTTGTGAAAAGACTGCATTGATCTATTTCATAGATTTTGTTACATATTCTGAAAATACCTGTTGAGCAAATAAAACATATACCTTCAGATTAGAGTCACTTTTAAAAGTAAGAGATTTGCATTGGTTTGTCTTCTACTTAGAGGAAGGAGTAGTAGGGAGATTTTAAAAAGTTTAATCTGTAGTAAGATTTATAATGTTTATGTGTGCCAGACATGTAAAAACAATAGTTGGCATGCAGTAATGTATTTAAAACCCACCATGACCTGTGAGATGATCACTGTTATTTAATTCCCATTTTACAAATGAGTAAATGTTAGTACAGAGGAGCTGCATATCTAGCAAATATCAAATGTCAACCAACACAGTCTTGCTAATGTCTTTGTTCTCAATTGCTAAGTTAGTCCTTCTCTGTCTTTTCATGGCATGCACATAAAATATCATGGGCATTTGTAAGGCACACTGGAAGAAATGAAGGAGGTTGTTCATGGTTGATGGCCATTGTCCCGAAACTTTAGCTGCCCCAGCTTCTGTCCAGAGACCTTGATGGATCAGAGGTTAAATGTCTCAGTTTGCTTCTAACCTATTTGGAGTATATCAGTTGGAAAACTGAACAAATCCTTACTACTTCTGTGAGTCACATATATTTTTTCTAAATCTACATCTAGCTTTTTGGTCATTCATTCTTCACCCTTCCTGGTACTTCTGCATGCAATTATTCTTAGCAGCATGCACTGGCAGATGTTTAAACCGTCAAATACAGCATCTCAAACACATTAATCCACAGATTATAAATATGGTAATTGAAAAGCCCATGGATTCCATGAAGGCCCACACAAGGTTTATTCCTCTCACTCCCACACTATGCAGTTTGGAGAATAGCCCTGGGGAAGGAGGAGTGTTTCCAACTAGCATAAGTCTTCATTCCTAATTAAATTGTTCTTGTTGATTATTGGTTGATGAATGAGCATGCGACCAAATTCTGGCCAACTAGTCTCCAAGAGAAGTTGCTGGAGATTCCCCTTCACTTGTAAAGAGAGAGAAATAGGAAAAGGGTTTTTCTCTTTCCCTCTGGAGGAAAAAACAAAACAAAACAAAAAAACGAAAAAAACAGGCAAGTAGCCCAATTGCTTTGGAAGCTGTATTGTGGCCATGAGGAATCATCTTGGCACCAAATGACACTGTAGATGGAAAAGTAGAGAAGTCAATGGAATACGAGTCACTCTTCCCTTTGGTGATATAATAAACTAGGCTATCCCAAAGCCAAACCTACCTCTGACTTTAAAACATGTGAGATGCTACGTACCCTTGTAGCTAAATCAGTTAGAGTCATGTTTTCTGTTTCTGGCCACCAAAAGTTTCTGGACTATTTGACTCTGCTTCTGGAAGCCTCCTCAGGTATCTCTCCTGTCATCACTGAGATAAGGGTTCTTCACTGTCTTATGCCATAATCTCTTTAGAACCAAGTCCTGATTTCTGGACTCTTTTCAAGGCACTATTTTTAATGCATTAAATATAATACAAAGAATTACAAGTAAAACCAATTGCACTGAATACTAAAAGTAACAAAAAATGTATAATCTACTAATAGAATTTTATTGATATTTTAAATAAAATGATTTAGTGGTGGAATTAATAACCTCTAGAGTATAATAGTAGTGATATTTTTCAATTCCTAAAACAACTGTCATGTGATGGAAGTATCTGTGATTTCCACTGGAGAGCAAACCACAGCTTCTCCTGTTTTCTTGTGTTCATGACCTATGGAGTTTCTTGGACCCCTGGTTTAGGCCCATGAACTAAGGAAAAGGCAAAGAATATTCAAATCCACGGACTTTTAAGGACTTTGGAGAAATCCTTTGCTCCAGAAGTTCTCCACTTTGAGTTATCTTTAAAGGTACCTCAAGGGCCTTTGCTTACCTGGTCTGCTTTTTACTCTCCTGAATTTGCCTGCAGATGAACATTCTCTTGCTTGTCTTTAAGGCTCAGTATTGTTTTCTTACTATGTTCTCTTAAAGTCCCGAAAGGAAAGCTCTCTCTCCCTCTCTCTCTCTCTCTCACACACACATATACACACACACACAATCACAAACACACACATTCTCTTCAGTTCCCAATATTTTCAGCCTCTTTTTTTATTTCCCCTCTGGTCCCCCACGTTTTATACGTGGTAAAGTGGCTGTTTAGAGAGTTGAGCTAGAAGACTTACAGGCCTGTACTTACCTGTCTGAAGAAGGTTTCAGGAGGGAGGACACACCACTCGCCTCCTTGGGGCTTTCTGCTTTAATATTCAGATTAAGGGTTCAAACATAAATATTAGTTAAACTTCACAAAAGACAAGGAGCTGTCTGTTTACCCACTTCCTTTCATTGACTTTGCTCTTCTCTCCCCTATTCTCTTTCATCTGGGTTCAGAGCTTTCTAAAACAGGCAAATAGAGTGCTATTCAACCTGATAACCAAGCCAGATCAAACCCAAACAGTGCTTATGGAAGGAAATGCACAAGGCTGCTAACAGGATGTGATGGGTAAAGTGGAATAAAAGAAGACTTTGGTTTTCTTAACTCTTTTTCGTTTTCTCTCTTTTTTTTTAACTTTTATTTTAAGTTAAGGGGTACAAGTGCAGGTTTGTTACATAGGTAAACTTGTTTGTTGTACAGATTATTTCATCGCCCATGTATTAAGCCTAGTACCCACTAGTTATTTTTCCTGATCTTGTCCCTCTTCCCACCCTCCACCCTTCAGCAGGCCCCAACGTGGGTTGTTCCCCTCTATGTGTCCGTGTGTTCTCTTCATTTAGCTCCCACTTATAAGTGAGAACATGTGGTGTTTAGTTTTCTGTTCCTGTCAGTTTGCTAAGGATAATGGCCTCCAGCTCCATCTATGTCTCTGTAAAGGACATGATCTCATTCTTTCTCATGATTGCATAGCATTCTATGGTGCTAGGAAACCACATTTCCTTTATCCAGTCTATCATTGATGGGCGTTTAGGTTGATTCCATGTCTTTGCTATTGTGATTGGTGCTGCAGTAAACTGTTTTTAAATGCAATACTATGAGGATGTGTTGCTTTCATATTATGAAAAAATTACATCTTTTAAAACAAAACACATGCAGTATAACCCTAAAAGACATAACTCAGACCAGAGGCAGCAGCTGCACCTACAACCCAGGAAAATTCTTCCAGCACTTCTACTTTCCTCTTGAGGGTCTCTTCACACAGGTAACGAACAAGTATGTAGGGGGCTTCATAGTTCACAAAGCACTCTCTCAACCATTGCCTTATTTACCATCCATAGCAATTCAATCCGATTATATATTTCCATTTTGCAGATGAGAAACTGAGACTTAGAGGGTTAAATGACTTAATTTTTGTTGACAATCACAATCTGAAATGGAGAGAGCAAAACAGTCTCAGATGTGGTGATGATGCACAGGAGGGGCAAAGAGCAGCTCAGGACCCTCAGGCGGGGCGGGTGGAGGTTGGAAACAGAGATGGCGACGTGCCCCTTCTCTTGGATGCACTATGTGCCAGGTTTTTCCACAGATCATCCAATAACCATGCTGTGTAAAGACACTGCTGTCCCATAATCAGATGAAGAATTATAGCTCAGTGAGGTGAAGTCACTGTCTACACTGAGAAACTAGTACGTGTTGAAACTGGGATTCAAACACGGATACACCTAAACCCAAACCTTCTTTGCTAAACCATTTTCCCCACTGCCCTCCTAGGAGGCTGTTCACAGAGGAAGGCCGTGGTGCCCTGCAACCGGGTGTTGCATCCAACTTCCCCGCTAGACTATGGGAGCCCCAGGAAAATGGATTTAGTCTCATTACGTTTAGATGCTCAGTGCTCACTGAAGTGCCTGCCTCAGAGCAGTCATCTAACAGCCAAGAGAAAAGGGATTTGTCTGCCTAGAGAGACTGGGTTCCTAGCTGAATCCTTTCACCTGTTCCCACAGCATGAAGGAAGACACTGGTTGGCATATTCTTGCTTCACTTTCATACGCTTGTTGTAGTGTGAGCTGCAGTATTGCCACATTTAATCAGACATTCGTTGTCTACTAAACACAGGTCCAAAGCATCCAGTGCAACATTTTCAGAGGATGGCAGGGCAGGATAAAAAGTCTGTTATAAGGACCTCCCCTTCATAACTCCCATTTTCACCTTTCCCTCAGCACTGCCAGCCTTGGGCAGGGTGCAGACACTGAAGCCAGCTTTAGAGAAACCCAAAAGGTTAAAATCTGTGTTTCAGCAATGGGCTTTGTGCAAAGTGGCTGCTAGTCTGTGGATTACACTGTTCCCTGACCTTTCTGGGATGAAGCATTCTTCACAGCTGTCATTGCGTCAGTGCGAGAGCCCAGAAATATCATTAGGAAAGATGTCTTGGCTAGAAGTTTATGCCAAGCCTGGGGGAGGGGGGTTGTGCTGAGGAAGCATGACCAGAAATTTAATAACTGGAGCTGAAGCCAGTCATGGACACTGCTACAGAGACCAAGAGGTAAGGCCAGAGTATAAAGAGATTTGCCTTTTCTGTGGCCCTCACCACACTGTATTGCAATTGTCTATTTCTATGTCTGACTTCCTTCCTAGTCTTCAAGGATCGTAAGGGGAGGAGCCTGTCATATTCCAGCATCCTCCACTACAGTGCCTGACACATAGTAAAAGTTATGTAAATTTTTGCTGAAACAAAAGAAATCAAAGATGATAGAATAAAAAGGGCTCAAAATCAACTCATATGTCTTCGTTATTGGCTTGGTTTATGTGATGACGTAGGCTGAGAATTCCAAGATCTGAAGTCGGCAAGCTGGAGACACAGAAAGGCAATTGATGTAGTTCCCGTCCAAGTCTAAAGGCCTGAAGATCAGAACTAACTGGGTAGTTACAGCCTGAGTTAGACCCTAAAGGCAAAAGAATAACTGTACCCTAGGTGAGTCAGTCAGAAAGAGGGATTTTCTTACTCAGCCTTTCATTCTAGTTAGACATTCAGTAGATTAGACAAGTTTAGATAAGGTGCAGTCACATGGGAGACAGCAATTTGCTTTACTCAGTCTTCTAGTTCAAATATTAGTGTTATCCAGAAACAAACTGTGTACAAAGAATAAAGTTCTAAGCCCCAGAAGTGACTGAACAGAACCCCTCTTGGCCAAGGGGATCCCAATGAAACCCGAACAATCAATTCAGGCTATAATGAGAATAGAGGTCAGGCACACTTCATTGTGCCTTTCTCCCTTTGGAATTTAGACACAACTGACCAGAATTAACATTAAAACAGAGATGTTAAGACTGACAAAACAGACTCTTTGTAGCAATAAGACACCCATTTCCAAACTTACTCTGATATAACATTACATTACAGAAAGAAAGCTCTGAAGGAAATCAAAATATTTAACCCCAAATAAATTATTTTTTTCTAATTTTGTAATGGCCTAGCAGAGCTGTTGTTATGGTTTGGCTCCCCACCCAAATCTCATGTTGAATTGTAATCTCCAGTGTTGGGGAAGGAACCTGGTGGGAAGTGATTGGATCAAAGAGCTGAATGTTTCCCTTGCTGTTCTCATGATAGTGAGGGAGTTCTCAGGAGATCTGGCTCTTTGAAAGTGTATAGCACTTCCTCCTTTACACTCTCTCTCCTGCCGCCATGTGAAGATGTGCTTGCCTCCCCTTTGCCCTTTTGCCATGATAGTAAGTTTCCTGAGGCCTCCTCAGCCATGCCTCCTGTATAGCCTGTGGAACTGTGAGCCAGTTAAAACTCTTTCTTAACCAAACTCTGCGTGTTCTCACTCATAAGTGGGTGTTGAACAATGAGAACACATGGACACAGGGAGGGGAACATCACACACCAGGGCCTGCTAGGGGGTAGTGTATCTAGGGGAGGGACAGCAGGGGGTTGGGGGACTGGGGAGGGATAACACTTAGGAGAAAAACCTAATGAAGATGATGAGGGATGGATGAAGCAAACCACCATGGCATGTATATACCTATGTAACAATCCTGTACAATCTACACATGTACACCAGAACTTAAAGTACAATAATTTAAAAAAAAAAGAATGTTAAAAAAAAAACCATTTTCTTTATAAATTATCTAGTCTCAGGTAGTTTTTTTTACAGCAATGTGAGAAGGGGCTAATACAGCTGTCTCTTGAGTGGGAAAATTGCATCTGTAGAGAATCTCCTTCTCCTATGAGGTCTTTTCTCATGAGTATGACACCTTTCAAGGTCCCAAAAGAAATATTAAGGCACCTATTATCTCTAAAGCCTACTTTCTATGGTCTTTATATATATAACAAGAACCTTGGTTTCTACAACTTGCCCACCACCCCCCCCATCTTAAATGAAGCTGATTTCAACTCTTCAGGCAGAGTTTAACTCTTTCAACCAATTGCCAGTTAGAAAATCTTTGAATCTACTTGTGGTTTAGCAGCCACCCCCACTCCACCCCTCTCCTTTGAGATGTTCTATCTTTCTGAGCTAAGCCAATATATACCTTACATGAATTGGTTTATATCTTTGCCTATAACTTCTGTCTCCCTAACATGTAAAATATCAATGTGTAACCCAGCTACCACATGTTCTCAGGACTTACTGAGGCAGAGTCATGGGCCATGGCCTTTAATCTTGATAAAATAAACCTCTGAATTGATGGAGACCTGTCTGAGATACTTTTTGGTTTATATTCTTCACAGGCAAAATGAGAAATCATGTTTAATCAAACAGCTAGGAACCCCATTATCCAGTCAAGTTGACATATAAAATTCACTGTCACACAAAGAGATCCCATTAAGCAGAGATAGGGAGAGAGTAATTGAGACAACAGAAAAGGAACAATCAAGAAAGACTGTGGTGTCAAGTTGGAAACTGAGGTGAGTAGCTGGGGTTCAACCCTACACATACTCACTGAAGAATCTTATAGAATGTGTCACAGAATTGTCCCTCTGAAGCATAGGGAACTGGGCATTTATTCTTCCACTTCTGCCCACTGTAGAATGGGGAAATTACTGCACCCATATTCCAAGGCTGCACCTCCTGGCCTAAGAAGTTCTACAGATATTAAAGGAAACTCTATGGCAATAAAAGGAGAGGTGAGTGTAGCAGAAACAATTATAATATCCACCAGATTTTTGCTTAAATCACATGGGCAAATGTAATGGGTTTGGGGCACAGAATGTGTTTACTGTTCTTATAGGGATAGTCTTATATGGTCCTGAACTTGTGGAATGCTACAGTCCCAATAGTGCTTCAGAGTTTGCAAAGCACTTTCCCATTTATCACCTCATTTGACTTCTCTAACAATACCAGAGGTAGGTAAAGGTTTTCTCTTCTGACTTTTAGACAAAGGATGAATCTTCACGGGACTAAGTGCCCCCCACGGTGTTCAGATGGTTAAAGAGCTGGAGCCAGAACTGCAGTCCCTGGGCTCTGCTTTCCCATTTCCTTCTGCTTCAGCAGCACTGGGGTGTTTCTGTCTCCTCTCCTCAGCCTTACGGTTCTTGGAATAAGAAAAATTAACCATTGAGGAAACATAGAGTCATGCTAGGTTAGATTTCCGGGAAGTCAGCTTGGATTTATATATATATATATCATAGGTGAGAGAAAGGTAGACAAGAAAGAGCTCAGGTAGACAGCTGGGTTCTAATTTTAGAACTACCACTAATCAACCTTATGGTCTTCCTTTTTCTTTCTGAGTCTTCCATTTTATTTCTGTCAAGTGAGAAAGTCTCACTAAATAAGTAGTGGGGTGTGTGTGTGTGTGTGTGTGTGTGTGTGAAAGAAACAGAGGAGAGAGAGAGAGAGAGAGAGAGAGAGAGAGAGAGAGGGCGCATCAACCAAGCAGCCTATCTAGCACTATAGCAGCACTAGTCTGTTGAAAGCATGTTGGTTTCAAAGTCTTGGAGACCTGGTGCCATCTTGGCTTGACTGGAGTATGATTTTGAGCAAAAATGGCCTTTCTGAGGTTTGATTTACCTATATGTTAAGCAAGTTTAATAGTTACTTTGTAGCATGAATGAAAGATTTATGATAATTTATGTACAATTACTAGGTCATTGCCTTACACATAGAAAACAAAAATGATTATTATGGCTTCTATTATTTATACTAGTTGTATTATATTCAATAAGCTGATATTTAACTTAACTAGCTCCTTTGAAACATTTCTTCATGAACCAGTTTACCCACTTGACATCTCTTTTTATGATAAATGTAGAATTTATAACTGTATCATTTATTTTATAAGTATTGAGAAGGTACAAATATTGTCTATTTTCCACAGATGGATCCAGCAATCTATACTTGGCGTTATGTAACTCATAAAGTCATGAATACCAGCACTTCCTATTTTGCACACACTCAACAAAATACCAAACTGATGATTGATAATGATCGTTTCCACATTAACATTTCTTCTAAATACCTGGTTGTAAAAGCATGACCAACAAGTCTAAAAATAGTTATGTGTGTTTTAAATATACTATCATATTAAAATATCTAATAAAGGAAGCATACCATCTGGACTTGAGGGCATTTAAGAGTCACATTAAGCTCACTTAAGATTACAGAAATGGTTGTTAACACCTGCAGCTCTGCCTGCTGATGCAGGATTTCATGTTTGAGGGCCAGAGCCATAAGTTAGAGAATAAAAGAAGGCAGAATCAGAGAGTATTGGATATAGTTTATTTTTTTTGCTTATGATTTAGAATCTTTATTTCTTCCTTTATGAAATGAAGACAAATTCATGAGGGAGAAGAAAACATGATAATCTGTGCAAAAGTCCTTTGAGTCCTTCAGAAAATTCTGTCCTTTCCAAAGGCTCATCAGGGCATTTACAGAATTATCTTTTCAATTTAGGCTCTTATGCAAAGTAAATTCTTGTTTGGTCTTGTCTACTTTTGGAGACATCAGCAATTCTGTTCTTTATAAAATAATGTGCTTTTAATCTGTTTTCAATATATGTCCATGGAGCATGACTCAGACCCCAAACAGAATAATGTGAATAATTTTTAAAGGCTCTGAGATCCTTCTATTTCCTGAAAGCTCCACAACCTACATCACCAAGAGCAGTGATTGCGGCAGAGAGCAAATAAAAAGGAAGTGAACAAACAGAAGAACAGGAAGGGGAGTGCAGACAGGTGTGGCAGAACTGTGAGGTCATCAAGTTGAAGGCCTCGTCTTATGCATCTTTGTACTGCAGGATCAGCCCCTGTGGTTCTCAGAACTGCCAAGACTCTGAAACACTTGAGCTTTTCCATCTGCAAATGAACAAAGTAAAAAGAGTACTGGCTTTTTAGTTGAATATTGGTGAACTTGAGTGTCATGTTACCAGAGACTAGTTGAATAATCGAGCAAATCTAGTCAACTGTCTAGATCTCAGTTTTTCTATCTGTAAATAATGAATTAATGGAGGGAAAAATGAAGGTCTGCACTGAATAGAATGTTACCTGCTACTCCATCATAGATGGAGGCTGTGAGGCATGTCCTCACAGAGTCTTGAATTGCTTCCCCAGCCCGTGCTTTTTCTAGTACTTTTGTCCCCTGTGTTGTGATGTCCCTGTGTTTTGTGACTCACAGAGAAAGAACAGTGCTCAGTCACATACAATTGGTGAATAAAGCCTTGACTCTAGCCTAACAAATTTGGGTTGTGTCTCATGTCCATGAACAACTAATTCCACATCCTGGAATAAGCACTACAACCTCTCTAAGACTCAGCCTGACCATCTACAAAAAGACCATAATGACAATCCAAAGGGTTTTATGAAAATTCAGTGAGAAATTACATTTTAAGCACTTAGCTCAAAGTCTTCTACATAGTAAGTGATCAGTGTAAACTGGATGTTACTAGCATGCATAATTTTAGGACAGCTAAACGAAAACTTTAGAAAATCACACATCTGTGTTTATGCAAAATAATAAATATAGATAAGTATGAAATATCAGTGATTAAGTCACTGATCAAACATAGATAAAAATAAATAATATTAAATTTAGCAAAGACCAGAACGGTGTTGAATACAAACGATACTTATAGTAGTAGTATAACTTTTGCATTAGGGAAAATAAAGGCTCGGCAAAGCTATTACAATGGCCTGCTAATTACAGTACTGTACCCTTCATCCAGATTACACAGAGCACGTAAAATAGTCATAGAATTCAAAATAGCCACATTACTCGCACACTTAAATCTATTGGAGTATTCCCTTGCCCCTACGATGAAGCCCAAATTTTTCAACATGCATGCTTGACTGCCCCTGACTCTGAGCCCCCTCCCTCTTTTGCCTTTCTTACTTACCCCATTTATTTTCAGGTCTTAGTTCAAATAGTTTGATCTAATTTTTCGTAGCTTGTGTTTCCCCACTTAAATAGCTCATGATTATTTTTGTTATTAAAAATATCCATCATTTTTCAAATGTAATTGGTACCTAAAATTGTGTTGGATGGCAAACTTAGGGATAGTTTAAATCCACATTGTATTTTCTTTAAATTGGGAGAAGAATCTTGCCTTCTCTTTCATAAAAGATGTTGTGGGTGCCTAGCCTATCATCTACTAATGCTGGTGCAGTATACCGTGTATACATGCAAATATGGTTTGTATTGATGCTGAACATATCGATACAAAGTACATTTCCCTCCTCTGCATACCATAATAAAAACAAAAAATAAAATATGTTAAAGATACATGAAAAGTTAAAATAGTGCTTAGCAAAATAAAATTCAGTAGAAACATAATTAAAATTGTTATCTACCAATTGAAGAGTTGCCTGAGAAACGTTTGGTGGTGAAAGATGGTAGAGACAGGGAGTAGTCACTGTGGCTATTATATTATGTTACAAAGAAGGGAGAAGCAGCTGGTGAAAGGATGGGTAAAATAGTAAATGTCTGATTTGTCTATTTGCAAATTTGTGGAGCTGGAAGGGTCGTCAGTTCTTGGAGTTTTGATTCAAGAAGTAGATGCCTACACATCAATATCCAAAGACATAGAAAAAGCAGTGAGAATAAGAAACCTACTTTTGTGTCTTTTGCTTAGTTATACAGCTAATGATAACAGGTTATGAAACTTACAGTTGCATTTTTAAACATGGTATCTTTGCCTGGGTCATGATGATGCTCACTCACAACAACAGTCATTTTGTCTGCGTGATCTATAATTTTTTGTAAAGCATTGGCATTGTGTATTTTGGTTTTCTTCCTCATATAAGTTCTTAGATGACGTTTTCACTTAGTGCTATTGGGAAGATGGTAGCAATGACTTTATGGTATGTTTACAAAACATGAGCATTGAATGGGATCATTTTAAGAACACATTTGAGATATCACTGTGGTACTATCAGCATTGTATTGACAGGACTTGCAAGTAACTTGGGTGTTTTCCACAGCACACAAATACAGGTTTTGGCTTGTTGTTTCATGTTGAATACCAACATTCACATAGAAATTCTGCAAATTCTCATAACAACCATTTGGATAATAATAGTGTGAAAATTTAGTTAGCGACAACTCTATTTGTTTGCCTATCCAGGTCATTCTAAGTTGTTTTCTGTGAAGTCTAACATTTTGTTACTATTATGGTGCCATAATGATGTAATGTTTTCTGCTAACAATTCAAAACCACTTGTGACCCTCTTTCTAGACTTTCTGTTGTACCAATATGGCTGAAACAGTAGAAACTACGTGCGCCAGGCTTTCTTGACAGTATGGTTCTGGTTTTGGTGTTATTAATGGGAAGGCAAGGATGTGTTACTAAAAAATAGGAGAGAGCCATAAGTTGGTTGAAGAAGAGCAGACAGAGTAGACTAATGAAGTCTCGTGCTTGCAAGTTTTCTGCAGCAACAGTGCCAGCTGTTGCAGTAGCATCAGAAGACTGTCAGCACTGCAGCAGAGATGCAGCTACGTGGGCTCTTGAGTAGTAGCAGCAAATTAGATTCAGCATACTGAGGCCATGGTAATAGCTTCCTACAACCCTTGAGTTCTGGGTAAAAATAATCTTCACCTTAAAAAAAATCCTCTAGCCCTTCCAATAAGCCTGTCAACTATCTCTTTAGATTAAAGCTATCTTGTTTGATATGCCTATAGTCATTTTCATTCCCCTGGCCAAATATAACTCATACAATCATTCAGTGCTGGATTCCCGGGATCTTGGACATAAAACGGTGCTCAATGAACATTTTCAGAGTCAATACAAGAAAGAAATGTTTCACAATCAGTGAGTACTCTAGCCAAGACTTAAACTCAGGTCTTACACAAATCCCATATTTGGATTTATTTAATTTCTTTCAAATAACTCACCCTGAGTTTCAAATAAGATGCATTAATGACACTGCCTGATCTCATGGAATGTCTATTTTAGGCATCAAGATGCATGACAGAGAGTTTGAAGGAGTCCACCAACGCAAGTGTCAGTCTCAGAAACGGTGTTGATCATGCAAAGATTTACAGATACATAATGAATTAAATCGGAGTTCCAGCCATAGTCTATTAACCCTGTTTTATTGAAGTTATATATTTGCTTTAATTCGTGTAACCATGTAAATGTGGGAAAATGGTGATATATGTGTATTTTACAAATACTGAAAATACTACTCATCTTTCAGGTTGGGTAGTATATTTTAGGTGGTCTACGAAATAATATTACCCTAAGTAAACCAAGCAATGAAAAGTAAAGTAGAGGGATGAAGATTTTGGAAAAAGCAAATGTATTTCATTTTATTTTATTTAACTGATTCAAATTGTGCTATAGGTTGAGACGTAAATGCATGCATATGTACATATAACAAAATAAATATAAATTATATTTCACTTAATACCATTAAATTCAGCATACATTTATTAGAAAATTCATATTGATGATAATATACCAGGACTAGACTAGCAGGAAGAATCCTGTTTATGCTTAGAGGAGGATGTATTCAAGTGGAAAGAGAGAGCAGACAGGAACAGTGTTCCCATAAGGACATTGGTTGTCTTTTATTTATTTATTTATTTATTTATTTATTTTGAGACAGAGTTTTGCTCTTGTTGCCCAGGCTGGAGTACAATGGTGAGATCTCGGCTTGCTGTAACCTCCACCTCCAAGGTTCAAGCGATTCTTCTGCCTTGGCCTTCTGAGGACCTGGGATTACAGGCATGTGCCACCACAACCGGTTAATTTTGCATTTTTAGTAGAGACAGGGTTTCTTCATGTTGGTCAGGCTGGTTTCAAACTGCTGACCTCAGGTGATCCTTCTTCCCTCAGCCTCCCAAAGTGCTGGGATTACAGGCATGAGCTACTGTGCCTGGCCCATTGATTGCCATTTTAAGGAAGTGGGAGTAGTTTTGTTAAGCTGGAATTTAGGTGTAAGAGTGATTGAGAGTTTTTGTACCCAAAGTGAAACTTCAATTAATTAACTTCAATAAATGCATGCATCGATTGAACCCAGTGACTGATAGAGGCAAGACCTGGATGCCTCGAAGATGCTTGAGGTAACTGTGCCGACTCACTGCTCATTGACTCTGCTCACTCTTATTTGGATTAATTTCACCTCCAGATTTTCCATTCTTGCTTTCATTAACATCCTTCTTTATAAGACCTTGGTCTTGAGATTTGCTTCTGGTCCTTTCAGCCACTAACTTTTGTCTCCAACTTGGAAGTGGCTTATATTGGCTGTGGTTTAAGAACCATACTAACAAGCACTGCAGTCTCAGAGGGTGGCCAATTTCCATCTTGTCAGCCTTATGTTTCATTGTTGAGGGAGGAGTAAAATGGAGTTTTTAGACAGGTGAAAGAAAAGATAGAGTAAAATGTTCAAAATTATGCAAAACTTTATGCATTAAATAGGCTAGGACAGGATAATAGTATAAAATAAATAAAATTGTTTATTCTTTCTGCTGTTCATTCTTTTAGCTCTGAGTATTTATTAAAGACTTCACCAAGAATATGGAAATGGTACATTCTTTGCAGAAATGGAGCAATGGTGTCCTGTCTTCCACTTGCCAACTTCTCTTCGCCGTCCCCAACAAACCCAAGGCTGACCTCTGGCTCTCATAAAAGATTAATAATACCCTTTCTTGAGTTTGACAATTTGCAGCATGTGCAATTATTCTCAATGGAAAAAGGCCTGAAGGCTTGTGCAGAAGGCTTAAATTCTTAGCTCTACCATTTAAGTGGCCACAGTTCTACTTCACAGTGCTTGTGAGCAGAGATAATGTAAGAAACTACCCTCAAAACACTCAAAGTTTAATTACTTTCACAAAAAGAACATTTCTCTTTTCAATTCGGCTGCAGAATACTTTCAGAAATGCTAAGTCTTACCAAATCACGTCTTAAATCATAGCTAATAGTTCAGATTCTTAACTCAAATTCAATAAAAAATGGTGCTTGAGGGAAGTGGATGGGAGATATAAGACAAAAGGAAGTTTATGAGATGAAATAAAAATGAGCATATGCTGTTTGAGTCTACCACATCATTTAGACTATTGGTGGTGAGCCAGTAGTCTAAGATCAATGGTTTGAGCCAGACTGACCGGAATAAAACCTGTTAAAGGGGACATGCATCTATGCAATCAATCAACAAACATGTATCAATTATTAATGCACAGCAGAAGTTATGTTAGTGACAGACTATTACATATATATGTAAGTTATAGCTGATATAACTTACATGTATATGTAAATTATATTATGTTATCCTCTCCCCATGGATTGCAGTTAGAATAAAGTCTAATCTTTTCAGCATTATCTCCTACTTCCTCCCATTCATTATGCACCAGTTAGACTGATTTTCTGTATAGGCAGCAGCTCCTTAGAAAACACAGTAAGAGGCAAAATCTTACACATCAATGCTTTATTTGAGCATTTCATCCCAGGGAAGGAAGAGTAAGAAAAACACAGGACATGCAGTGGGGAAGGAAGGAGAGCAATTCAAGCTATCCACTGCCCACAGCACAACAACAAGTGTTGCTTCTTACTCAGGCTCCTGGACACCTCATATGAAAACAAAGGCCTCTCTTAGAGTTAGAAAGAAAGAAAAAGAAAGAAAGAAGGAAAGAAGGAAAGAA
>NW_016107564.1:1497437-1503241 GCF_001604975.1 Cebus imitator | reverse complement strand
GGAGGGAGGGAGGGAGGGAGGGAAGGAGGAAAGGAAGGAAGGGAAGGAAGGGTGAATGAGTAATCAGTTGGTTCCCTCTTGTCTTCTGCCTCTAATAGGTCAGAGTCTTCCTTGCAGAGTGTTGACTCCCTCCCGTTAACTTCTGGATTGTGTAATTCAGATACCTTGAACAGCCAGTGAGGAAACTGAGTCTCTTTGGCCCTATTGGTTTTGGTGCAGGGACTGCAGCAGCTTTTTTTCAGCTGGCTCAAAGGAGACCTTGCTCAGGGAGGCCCAGCATCTGCTGGTATAAAGAAACGGGGCATGCTGGCACAGGTTCACTCCACAGGCCTTTGTGACTGAGGACCACAGAAGCTGTTTTAGGGACTGGAGTGCCAGGCAGGAGGCTGAGGCCAAGGACATGCAGGGCTGAACAGATCTGGTTAACACACAACCTGGGCCCAGTACACTTGCTTGCTGCCCTTGGAATAAGCCTAGTTCATTCTTTTCTTGGACCCTCACCGCTGTGTTCTATACCTGGGATACTGGCTGTGTCCTCTTCTGGGAACAGTTTCTCCCAGATCTTCTTAAATTTAGGTCTTTGCTCAAATATCATGTCTGCAGAAAAGCTCTCACTGACCATGCTGTCTGGAGTCAGTCCCTGTCTTGTCTCCTAACCCCTCTCTTCTTATTATCCTGTTTTATTTGTTTCCATGTAATTTATCATTACGCAAAACATTTTGTATTTGTTAAATTATTTACATTATTAGCATCTTCCTTCCTACCCAATAAATGAGATGATCCATGAAGCAGGGAATTCATCTGTCTTGTTTGTCATATTCCCAATCTATAGAGTAAAATTGGGATAGAGTATGTGTTTAATATTTATTTATTATATAGAAGATGAATAGAAGAGAAACTGAATAAAACTGACCCGGTCTCCACCAAAAGGAACTCTAGATATAGTAGGGGAGACAAGGAACTATTCAATCTCAAAGTAGTGCAGCAAATGCTCTGTTTGAAGTACTTTTAGAGTGACAAGGAAAACAGAGACACCTTTTCAGATGGAGGGGAGTCGTCTGATACTGAATGACTGAGGCTTGAACAAGCCTCAGAGACCCAGCAGGAGTCAGCTGATCGAGTGTGGCAAATAACCTTTCACTCATTTATGCAATCACAAGGTAAAGTTTAAGAGGCTAAGCTCTGCCTGAGTTTGAACCCTGTTCTGTCATTACTGGCTATGTGATGTCAGATTAAATTCATAAACATCCTTTGCGGCCATCTCCGTATCTATAAACAGACATCATATTAGCAGGAATTATCACCTCAGTACAAAAACTACACAAGCAAAATTATGTGCAGCACTCAGCTCAGGACCTGACTCATAGTATGTGCTCAATACATATTCATTATATCATCAGGACTGACAGTTATTAGTTTGTGGATTATTTAGCAAGTGTCGGGTGCTGAAACACCTTGGATACAGGGTGGCAAAAACAAACAAACAAACAAACACAAAAAACAGAGCAAGTCCCTTCTTCTTAGAGCTGTCATAAGCAGCTGGTAAACAAGTAAACAGATAATTTAGAAGGTTTTTTTTTTTTTTAATTATTATTACTTTTTTAATGTGAGCTGCTGTGAAGGAAAGAAACAGGAATGCAGAATACCCAGAAGAACGGCAGCTGCCCCTCACTGTGGAGATGACATTTGAGCTGAGATCTGAAAATGAGCAGAAGCCAGGCACACAAAGAGCCAGAGCAGAGTGATCCAGGCCCAAGGAACAGGAAGTACAAAGGCTATGAGATTTGAAGGCAGAAAGAGAAAGTAGTGTCTGAGGCTCTGAAAGAACAATCTATGTCTGGAGGGCAGAGATAAGGGTAGGGCGGTCTGAGATGAGGCTGGAAAGATACGCAGAGACAAAGCAGGCTGGGCCTTGAAGGCCAATGTAAAGGATTTGGATTTACTTCAAAGCACAGTGGAAGTTCATCAGATGGCTTCAAGCAAAGGAATACCAAGATCCAGTCACCTTTTTGACAGACAACTCTGGCTCCTGTGTGAAGGATGAATTGGAGATAGCCAGGAGTGGGAATGAGAAGACAATTTTGGAGGCAGCGAATAGCAGCCCCAAGAGTTGGAGGTTGTCACCAGGAGACATTTGTCATTCAGATGATGTCTTTGCAACCACTGGCGCTTTGCATCTCCTTCCTGGTGGTTGCCTCCTCCAGTGCATGAGGAGCAGGTGATGGGTGACTATGGTCCAGAACCTGTGGGGAGGTCCGTATTACAGAGCTGAGTGAGTCCTCTTTGGAACATCACAGATACTTATTTTTACAGCCCTATGAATTGCTAAGTCTTAATGCCCTGTAGTCATGGTGGTCAGCTGGCTTTGGTGGTCAAAGTGATTAATCTGTTTAACTACTAGGTGACAATTGTTAGATTTTATTACAGCCCTTAGTGACATTCTCTCCCATAAAACTTCACCCGGGTCCAATGACAGAGCAGACCTGGTTAAAAATCATAAGTTATTCATTAAATCGCAATACTTCCGCAGAGAGAAGCTAATGCCTTGGAGTGTCAAGACTGTCAAACATCAGTTGAAATACACTGAAAGCATATTATCTCCTTTGATCTTATAAATTGTAATATATGCACACATACACACATTTACACACACGCACAATCTTTGCCATTTGTAAAAATGTTTGAACTGTTAAAATATTATTATCCAAAGATTAACTTAAAATAAAATCATCATCATATCATAGCAATAAAATCAATAATCAACATAAACTGAGTTCTCATCACACACCCTAGATTGTGCTAAGCACTCTGTTTATTGATGTCATTTAATCCTCACAATAACATTATCAAGTAGACTCTGTCATCCCTAAATTTTAAGTGAGGAAACTAAAGCTCAATGAGGTTATACAATGTCTGCAGTGCTGCCCAGATAGAATGTGGAGTTGGTACTCAGACTCAGGTAATTATGACTCCAAAGGCCAGTCACTAACCACTGTGTAGCTGATTTCACTGTATCCCATTAGGGATTTAAAGGATAATGTAATTTCTGTGTGGCTTAAGAGGAGAGAAGGAGACCTCCTTTTGGTCAGTATTTTCAAATAAAATTATCTGTCTTATTCTCACTTTTCTTCATTGTACGGAAAAAAGAATTGAAGGAGAAGATCTCTAGTATTCCAGTCCTAAAGCTGTGTTGTACTGGATTTTTTTTTTTCCATTTTATCCGTTTTTATCCCAAGCTTCCATCATCCATAACATTTTGGAGATAGGTGTTTGGCATACCATTTTTTTTAACCACTTTTATGGAAGCTGGCATAGCGTCCATGGTTCTTTTGGATTGAAACACAAGAACAGCAGATGCATGCTTCCACCTAGTCATGTGCCTGGGAATGGCTGCATGTCAGTTTTAAGTCCCTGGATGCAGTTCTTACTGTAGCTCACTTGACAACATAAGGAAAATTGCTCACTGGATCTTTATAACTCACAAGAATTTGCATAGCATCAGGTCACTTTGGTAACATTAAATAAGAAACAGAAGACTTCTAAAATTAGTCTTTATGTTTGTTTTCCCAAAAAAAAAAAAGTTTCTCTGAAGTTAACATGAGAGGTGATAGCAATAGCCTCATGTCCAACAGCACCACTGTGAAGCCGGGAGCCCTACTCTGTCTCACCTCTAAAGCCCTACTAAGTCACCATTAATGATTTAAGATATTGACTAGAACTGGGAATTATCACTGATGGCTTTTTCAGATCCATCTCTCATCCAACCTTGGGTCTTAATCTTCTGTTTTCAACTCATTTTCAACTCTGTAATAATTCTTCTAATTCCTCATGTTCTTCACTTTCCTGAGCCTCCTATCTCTCCGAAAGACTTTTCTCACCAGCTGTTCCCAGGTATGCTCCCCTTTCCTACACATGCCTCAAAACTCAAGTTTCTCTGCTTAAAACTTTGTCTTGAAGACCCTCTTCTTATTCTTCCAAATAGCTCCTCCTCTCTCTCTGTGCATTCATTCAACAGACATGAATCACGTGCATCAAATCAGGCTTTGTGCTGGGTGAAAGAGATTCAGAGATATTACGTTGAGAAGGATCAGCGTGCAGTGATGTACTGGTAAGTGTTTAACGACTGAAACAAACAAACAAACAAACAACAACAACAAAAAAAGCCTTGATTCATTTGCAGAATTCAGTGGTGAAATACTCCCTCCATGTCCAATTTAGAGTTACCAGTTCAACTTCACCTAACTAGAAGTTGAGTAGAGATTGCATAATTGGCTTTTGCTGAGCAGAGCATGCATACTGTAGCCTATTGTAGCTAATGAGCATGTGCTAACATTCTACTTTAAAACATATATACTTAATATTAACAATGTATAGATATAAATGTTATAGTCCCTTAACCCCACGTATCTCAAATAACATATTTCACATGTGTAATTATAATATGAGGCACATATGTGACTGCAATAGGGAAGTCGGGTTAACTTCTAACCCTCTCTCACCTGGGCACTGGGCAAAATTAGTCAGGGAACATGAGTCAGGCATCTTGAGGAGGAACAATCTTGTCTGAGACCATCTCTTTTCTCCTCAGATGGGTTCTAAGGCATACTGTAATTAGAGTTCTTGCTGTCCCTGTCTGCCCTTCACAAATTTCTCTCTTGAAAGCACACAGTCTTATTAACTTCATTGCAAACACAAATCAGAATCTACTATTTTATTTGTATTAATCATTGTTACTACATAAACCTGTGCAGGACAGAGAGGTTTGGAAGACAGAGATCTTTTTTGCTAAATCTCCTCTGAAAGTGTCCTATCTCCAGATCATGGGTATGAACCAAGAGTTCTTTCTTGCCGTATGCAGAGCAAAGTCATCATGCATGCAGAATGCTGCTGTTAAAGTTCATACTTTATTATTTAGGAGGTAAAATACCTGCTTCTTGTTTCCTAGTAAAACACTTCTGTGGCCCCAGCAGCTGAAGTTAAAAAGTATTCACCTATCAGCTTAATGGGAATTGTCATGTCAGCCATTATTTCTATGACTCCTAAATAAGACGACCTCTACTTCTGTACCACGCTCTTCTGTTACATGAAGTTATTGTGCATATGGAGTTGATCTTAAGAAAATTTGTCTAAGAATGTTTTAGAACTCTCTGGGAGATAATTTTCCTCCACACACTGACAAGATGTTTTTCATCTTCAGAGTAATGAATAGGTTTGGTCAGACGTAAGAAAAAGAAAAAGAAAACTCTTCACAGACATACTGAAAATCTGAGTTTACAATCCATCATTTCTCTTTTATGAATTCATCAAATACACACATCTAATTTTCAGCCACGCAGGCTATTGTTCTAGGAAGCCAACTACTTCCAGGAACACTTAACACTTAATAAAGACTTTCCCATCGTTAAAATTACATACTGTCCATGCCTACACCCTTACTGTGTCTCTTTTTTTTCACCATCAAGGAAAGGAAATAACTATGTTCATTGTATCCCCCAACTCAAACCTTCCTCTCCTTTCCACAGAACTGTTTGAACTTGAGACAGGCTTCTGTGATTCTTGTCTCAAGCTTTGTGTCCTTGATTCCAATAATATCCCTCCCGTAGTTCATGACCCCACCAACTGTCAAAATGATTTCACAAAACTCAAATCTGAACAACTTCCTCCTTCAAATCCTAGGGTGAAGTCCAGCATACATAGCTGCTGTTCTCAAATGTCTGTTTTCAATCATTTACACCTGCAATACTCAATAATGGTCCACATCTCTCACTATTCTTTTTTTTTTTTCCCATTTATTGATTTTATTG
>NW_016107564.1:1490706-1496206 GCF_001604975.1 Cebus imitator | reverse complement strand
GCGCCCGGCCTGGAGCCCAAGTTTTATGGCCAGGACGGAGAGCAGTGTGACACTTGCTATTATCTATGAATGCTCACACATTTCGGTTCTAAACTGAATGGGGAAGATAAATGTGATAGCATTTGCAGGCCTGTTTATAAAGACTGAACCTTACCCTTAACAATCTTAACAATCCCATTTCATAGAAAATCTGAGTCATGGGAAAGGCAAGGAAATTAGCTGGTAGCAGAATGTTAGCGTATCAGGGGATAGTTGGTGCAATTGCAGGAGGTACCAGGTGCAAACTGCACAGGTGGGTTGCCTAGCTCAACTCCAGTCATGGGAGGAGACAGAAAGGGCTTTTCTCACAACACCAAGAATCAACTAAGTCTTGAGGAACTTGAGGAACAAGTAGCTCTGTGAAAAAGAAAAAGGAGCCTTCTAGAAAAAAAGAAGAGGGATTACAAAATCATACAAGGGCAAGAAAGCCTCTTGAAGCGGAGACATCTATTGCTCCAGGGGATGGGGAAAAACCAAGATGAGAAAAAGGGAAAGCTATTCAGTGTTTTTCTTTCAAAAACAGCTCTTGAAATGCATTCAAAAGCCAACACTATACAGGCAGAGGCTTTCGCTTGTAAGAGTCAGATGCTTGAGAAACTAGTTTTCTAAAATTCAAAAGCTTTCTTTTAAACTTCAAGGACCACAGGTCAGCTAATTAAGATAGGAGCATCTTACTATGAACCTCAGAATAGGAAAGATATAAGATAGGACCTGAGGCAAGTTCTTTTACACAAGATAGACAAAAGACATTTCTGGGCTTTAATGGAAATATTTGGAGAGCCTTAAGGCACACGGTGGACTGAAGTTGCTGCCTGACTCCCTCCAATGGTTTGAATGTACCCCTCAAATTCATATGTTGGAAACTTAATTCCCAATGTGACAGTGTTGGAAGATGGGGTCTAATTAAGAGATGATTAGGTCATGAAGGTAGAACCTCATGAATAAATTAACATCATTATTATATAGGAGTGGGTTTGCTATCCCAAGAGCAATTTGTTATGAAATTAAATCTGCCCCTTATACTCTCTGTGTCTCATGGGCTCACTTCTGCCTTCTGTCTTCCACCATGGGATGGCCCTTGCCAGATGCCAACACCATGCTTTCAAAGTTCCAAGCCTCCAGAACTGTGAGCTGAAGAAGCTTTTAGTCTTTATAAATTATCCAGTCTGTGGTATTCTGTTACAGTGACATAAGATGAGCTAAGACACTCACTGAGATGGAACCAGCACAGCTAAACTCAGTCTTTTCCAAAGTTGGGGGCAAGGCTTCAGTAAACCTTACATGGAGATACAGCCTAAAAGAAGAGGGAGGATTCTGTCTTCTTTTCTGTTGGAATGCTCTGGGGAACACTTTTCAGGAGTTCTATACCCACATAAAGTGAACTCTGGAAAGTTGAAATGGTGCAATGACTTGTTTGGGCTGCAAGAGAGTGGAAGTTCCTTTCCTAGTTGCCCATGCTTGTCAAATGTGTGCACAAGACTCAAGACTTCTTATGCACCCCAATTAGTGGTTATGCAGGTAACAATGGTTTCACTGGGTTAAAATCAAGACATTCATAAGACTGCACCCCTTCCTCTAAGGGCACACCTGTGTTCTTACCCTTTTCAGTGTCCCTACCACATTTCTTGATTAGTAGCCTCCTTCTAACAGCTTCAAAGCCAGTAGCAGGACATTACGCTTGCCATCCTTACATAACTGCATCTCTCTCAGACTCTCCCTTCTTTTATTCTACTTTTAAGGATGCTTATAATTATATTAGGCCCACCATGATAATCTTCCCATGTCAAGGTGAACTGATCAGCAGCCTTGATTCCATTTGCAACCTTAATTCCCCTTTGCCATGTAATATAATGTAATCACAGTTTCTAGGGAGTAGACATGGACATCTTTGAGAGGCCATTGTTCTGTCTGCCACAGAGGACTTCAAGGCCAGAGCCCATTACTGGTGCATGAAAGAGCACATATATCACCAGCAGAAACAGCAAGTGCCCAGAAGCAAAGTTCGGACCAGAAATCCACATCTGCAATGTCACATAAGCATCCCACATAACACTCTGGGAGAAGGGAAAGGATGGAAGTTTTAAAAAAAATTACAAATGGCCAGAATTAACCTGGAGAAAGTCTATGACTTAAACTAGAAGAGACAGAAAATCTGAAAAGTGGCGAGATTAAATTTTTTTGCTTGCATCAGTGGAACTGAGGAGAGGGTTTATTACCAAGTTACTTGAGTTGCTTGTAACTCAAGAAAATACATAAAATTAACATGCATATTTATGAGAATAGCAGTATATAAATTTCAATACTACCGTATTTCTAAACTTTTATGTCTTTTTCTGCTCCTATTCTTGTACTTTCCTATTTCCCCCTTCATCTCTTCTCATTTTTTCTCCTCTGCATCTTCAAACTCACTTGATTTCATTTTTATTATTTTTCCATCTTTTCTTTCTTTTTCTTTTCTTCTCATTATATAACTTCTTTTTCTCCTCTTTTCACTCCTTCCTTTTGCTTTCTTTCATCTAACCGGATTACAAAAGAAAGATGGGAGGTGAGACCATATCTTTTTAATATTTCCGTCACCAAGACTTAGCATGGGCCTGGAAGATAGCAGATGCTCAGTAACTGTTTATCGACTAAATGAATAAATAAATTGAATCCTTTGTCATGCAGCAAGAAAAGGATCCTACAAAACAGCCAAGAACAGTGCTAGTGTTCTGAAAACACAGAGGACAGATAGGTTGAATTGAAAATAATGTTAATTATGTTTCCTTTTAATGATCCTAGTTTCTCCAGCTGTCAAGTGAATTATCACCTTTTAAATATGCCTGTTTGGAAAAATGCTTTAAATTACAGCCAGAAGATACAAAAGAGTCAGAGTAATTGGAATTAAATTTATATGAAAGAGTTTCCATTTTTACTTTTGTTTAAATGAGTTCAGATAAATTGAAATAGCAAGAAACTTCCAAATGAATAAAGGCAACGAAATGTGATTGCCTCACGCAAAGCTAAAGGCTAGAGAGGAGCTGATCAGGAAAGAATTATCCTCTGAAAGAGCAAGCCAGAGTGCTCTTAAATCTTCAGGTTAGGCAGGTTTCTCCCTTTGAAAAACAACCCGCTTTGATAATAGCACACCATTCCCTGAAGGGCAAGAATAGCTCCAAATTATACGACTGTCCAAATTATGGACTGAACCCCTCCTAGAGATTGTATTCCTGAAAATGTTACTTAAGAGAAAGATATTTCTGATTTCATGAGGCATCTACAAGAAAAGCACAATGAAAATGAGGCTCTGAACCTGGGAAAGGAAGCCATGTAGGGCTAAAGAGGAAGGAGGACAACCACAAAGTGGGCAGGGAAACAGAAATGGCAAGGGGAAGCCTGGCCTTGGAGCTGAAGATCAGTGCCTTGTGTTAACTGACCACAGGTGAGAAAGCATTCAGGAAGTTAGGTAAGAGGATGCTAGTGGGTGTTTTTTAGTGGATGGAGAGGGCAAAATATTGCATATACTGGTTTATCTAATCTTTTCTACAACTTTCATACCTCTTAGTGTTATGCTCATTCTTCAGAAAAGAAAATTAAAATTGATAAGTTTTTGCAACTTGTCTACATTTATACAACTTAATGGTGGACCTAGGATTTGAACTTTAATATACATTACTAAGCATGTATGCTTAGTCACTATGCTATTTGAGAAAAAGATGCCCTTCTTCTGTATGGTCATTTTTTTTTCAGTCCACTTGTTTGCTCTTATCTGTGTCTATACAGGTTATATGTTGGCCTAAGCAGAACTTGGATATGTCCACTGGAGCTGTAAGCTAAAGCAAAGATCACCCTGGCCATAGATAGGTTTGTAAACCAGGAGTCAGGAAGCCAGAATTAGAAAACTGATCACCACCATAACTCTGATTACAATTGCCTTCTTTCATCCAGAAAGTTGGTTATATGGGACCTCAGACTGTGGAGCCTGTTCATTGCTTCTTGCTGCAAATTTTTAGTGATAGCTCCAAGGCAGGATACTTAAAACAAGCATACTGCATCCAGGGAAAATATGAGTCCACAAAACAGCCTAGAGCAGCAGGAAAATCACCTCCAACATACTTCTGCCTTCCAAGTGTTAGGTATGTTCAGGTAATTGACAGACCCCTTAATTTGCATTTAGAAATGAAGCTGTGAAGGAGCGTTAGAAATGTAGTCTGTGTCAGTCTATGGATGTTTCAAAAAGACCCAACAGAAGAAGATAAGAATAAATGCTGAGTGCCAGTTGTATATAGCCAAAACATCTAGGAAATATGAGATTTGGTTTTCCAATCTCTATTGTAAAGAAGAGAAAAAAGAAAAAGATAAAAGTTTAAAGCAGAAGAATATGGGCTGATCTGCCAAACAGAGCTTCTTTCTTAGAACATGATATATATCATCCAAAAAGAATTAATCTCAGGGTCTTCACAGGAGCAACCTAAGAAAAGTTCTATTTCCCACTGGGGCTGAACTTGGAAGCACATAGCCCTGAGTGCTCCTGGCGGGCTTCTTGCAATCTCAAAAGGAAAGCCTGTCGACAAAGAAGACATGGAGCCAAGAAATGGGTCGGCTGTAACAAATCCAGAATTAAGTTATTCAACTCCTTTGTCCAGCTACGTTCACATCTACTCTAACTATTTGATTACATATGTTAATAAATGTCATTTTTAAATATTAAGCCTTGGCAACTGACTCTTTCATCCAAAGAAATCTTCTTAACCAGATTTTTTTTTTTTATTAAAAGAGAAAGAGACTTCAGAAGCAGATCTCATTTGTAAGGAAGATAGCTAGATTCAGTCTGTTTTCAGGGCTTCTGCCCTGGGAAAAAAGAAATTATGATTAGAAAGGAAGCTAGTAGGCAGCCTAATGTTTTTGCCTAGAGCACTCCGTCCCATTAAAGTCCCAGTCTTAAATGAATGAATGGACTGGAACTCTAAAAAGACTGAGAACTGCTATCTTAACCCAGAAGAGACTGAGAACACTATCCTAACCAAAGAGCATACAGTAGTCCTGCTTATCTGTGGTGAATATGTATAAAAATCCCCAGTAAATCTTTAAAGCCAAGGATAGCACCAAACCCTGTGTATACTCTGTGTACTCCTTATAAATAATTACTTATGATAACATTTAATTTCTAAATTAGGTGTGGTTGAAGATTAACAATAATAATAAAATAGAACAATTAAAACAACATACCTTAGTAAAAGTTATTTAAATGTGGTCTATCTCTCTCTCCTTCTTTCTCTTTCTGTCTCTCTTCTAATACATTTTATTATACTGCACTCACCTAGTTTTGGACCACAATTGACCATGAGTGACTGAAACTATGGAAAGCAAAACGGTGAATAAGGAAGGGCTGCTGTATTTCTAGCTTTATGGAAAGTAGCAAAATAATTCTATTTTTTATGTTTTGGATTTTTTGGCAGTCAGGCATTACTAATATTCACCA
>NW_016107564.1:1440166-1490696 GCF_001604975.1 Cebus imitator | reverse complement strand
TTTCCCCCTTCCAAGCACACAAATGATGGTATTTCTCTGTTATCCTGCAATTGGTTAAAATCTGAAACCGGTGTTAGTTGACAAAATATAATCATAAATGGCGTGTGTCACTTTGAAGTAGTCACCTAGAAATGCACTTGCATCATTTCCTCTTTTTCTGAAAGAAAACCATGGATTGTACATGGGGCATTTAGAAGATAGTGGTGCTTCTGTAACTGTCTGAATGGGAAGCTTCATCAACCCATGTGAGTCAGGGGATATGAGCAAAAAAAATCAACTGTTGCACTGTTAAGACACTAAAATTTGGGGGTATGTATTGATGGAACTGCAGCATTACTTAGCCTACTATAATATTGGGGCTCTAATTCTTTTACCTTTTGTGCGGTAGCCAGTGATTCCAAGGCAGAGCTAGATCAGGTACGTTTACTTGTACTAACCCTGGAACAAGTTCCAGTGTTGATGAAACTAAATCAGGCAAATTTTTTTTTTTTGAGACAGAGTTTTACTCTTGTCACCCAGCTTGAGTGCAGTGGTGTGATCTAGGCTCACTGCAACCTTCACTTCCCAGGTTCAAGCAATTCTCCCGTCTCAGCCCCCTGAGTAGCTGAGATTACAGACACCTGCCACCCTGCTCAGCTAATTTTTGTATTTTTAGCAGAGACTGGATTTCACCAGCTTGGCCTGGCTGGTTTCAAATTCCTGACCTCAGGTGATCCGTCCATCCCTGCCTCCCAAAGAGCTGGGATTACAGGCATGAGCCACTGTGCCTGGCCCAGACAAATTTTAGTAGTATCTTAGAATCTCTTCATTCAATGGGAAGAACCATGATTATATAAACACCAGACACCCACTAGAGCCAGACCAAATTGAGTTTCAAATGCCAGCTTTGCTACTTATTAGCTGAGTGGTATTCTGCAGAATTTAAAATATTTCTAAGCACCAATATATTTATCTACAAGGCAGAAATAAAACTGTCATTCTTGTAAGAATATTGTGAAAATTGAATTAGAACACATGAAAAATATGATAGGCATTCAATAAATGTTCTCTTGCAGTTAAAAACCAGTCTTCTCAAAAAATGAAATTAATTACTCAAGATCAAACAGTGATTTGCTTAAAAAGTCAGTATATAGAAAACAGATTCCAAACCCCAGAACTCTTATCCTCTATTCCACTGACTGCTTCTTCATGTAAGTGTTGTTTCCACATAAATGAAGATGTGGACAAAGCATTCTTATTTATATATTAGTAGTGCCCAACTCGTCTATCAACATGTATTGAATAAACGACTAGATATAAATATGTGGCAATTGGTGTCCTTCCCTATCATAAACCTGCTTCAGGGTTAGTTTTTCCCCCGGATTTAGTTTGGCTTTAAATTCTTCAGTATACTGGGAAAAGAAAAGTCTTTCCATTATATCTACAAAAAAGTACATATATTTAATGTAGCTCATATGGAATGAAAAACACTCTTTAGACACAAAGTCTTCTTTAATAAGAAATAAGTGTCCCCAGACTAATAGATAAATAATCCTTAACCCATAGTTTATCAATTAAAATCCTTCCTGATGAGGTCAATAGAAAGTCATTACTATCTGATGACTCCAGCAACCTATGTAGTGTTAGAGGTCTTATTTCCTTACATAAAGGACAATGTCTCAGAATATACAGAAATCAACGTCAACATCAGCATCAAAACAAAGCTTGGTGCCATATGACAACCTGCAATAAAAAGATAAGTGTTTATAGTCTATCTGGAAAAGAGCAAGAGATGGACCAAACATTGCTTTTCCATCCATCACAGTTGAGTTATCCCAGAAAGAGAGGAAGCCGACATTGAAATTATGTGTCTTTCTAGCCTAGGAAGAAATTCTGCTCCTAATTCCTTAAAACTATATGTATTGCATACATGGAAATATGTTTTCTTTTTTAAAAGATACTATTACCCACTATAGTGGATTAATACATACATCACCCTCAACAAAGCACATTTTTTAGTGTTCACAATCTTGTGCAACCCCTTTCCACACTGAATCAGTGCTTGGCCATATGACTTGCTTTGGCCCATGGAGAAAGTATCAAATGTGACACAACCAGAGGCTTGATAAGTACTTGCACACCCTTTTAAAGCCCAGTTGCCATGTACATTCTATTATAATGGAGAGGTCATGTGGAAGCCTTTCGGCTGATATCCCAGCCATGTGAATGAGGGTCTGCCATCTGATGATAAATGCATAAAAAATCCCATCAAATACCACGTAAAGCTGCCATAAGCTGTTCCAACTGAGTCATGCTGTCTCAATCCATTTGTGCTGCTAAAACAAAGTGCCTCAGACTGGGTCATTTATAAAAAACAACAGTTTATTTCCTCACAGTTCTGGAGGCTGGGAAATCCAAGATCCAGGCACTGGAAAATTTGGTGTCTGGTGAAGGTCTTGCTCTGGGCCTCCAAGATAGTGCCTCCAATTCTGTGTTTCCACGTGGAAGAAGAGCACACCACTGCTAACCCATTGAGGCCTATTATAAGAACTCTAATCCTATCCATGAGGGATTTGCCCTCATAACTTAATTACTCCTCATAGGCCTTACCTCTTAGTACTATCACACTGGCCATTAAGTTTCAAGACATTTTGGGGTAATGCATTCAGACCATAGCTCATGCCTAATTGGCCATATCACAGAATCATGAGCAAATAACTGGTTGCTGCTTTAAGCCACCAAATTTTGGAGTGGTTTGTGATGCAGAAAATGCTAACGGATGCATAAATTAATATTCTGACTTCACTTAAGATTAAACTTTATACAGGAGTCCCTTCACAATAATAATTTACTCATTTGTTCATTCATTCAGAAATTATTTACTGGGCATCTTCCATGTTCTACTCACTCTGCTAATGGTAATGATGCAGCAGTAAATAAAGCACATAAGGTGCTTCTTTACATTAAGATTTCAGCAACAGTCACCAATCAGTGTCACATGGTGCAAGTCTGGCCTACAAACATGTCATATTTGGCCAATAAGGGTTTTTTTTAAATATTTGCTTTCAAAAATTAAAAGTTATTTTACTCTATAATTGAGAAATACAGCTCCTTTCTCACACTGATATGAAACAAAATCTCTGATCTTCAAACCCACAAGGTACAATTAGCTGAGTTAACTAGCAGCAGCCTATCCCTCAGATTGGGCACAATCTCTCTAGGGCCCACCATTTTCACCATTTTCTGTATTCTTCCATTCTTCATTAATCTAAGGACTAGTGTCGAATAAGGACTAGTGTCAAAAAAAGTATGGTGACCTCCAACTAGGCTATTTTTGCCTAGAAGATATATATGTACATGTATATTTATATATAATTGTGATGGTTAATACTAAGTGTCAACTTGATTGGATTGAAGGATGCAAAGTATTGATCCTGGGTGTGTTTGTGAGGGTGTTGCCAAAGGAGACTAACATTTGAGTCAGTGGGCTGGGAAAGGCAGACCCACCCTTAATCTGGGTGAGCACCATCTAATCAACTTCCAATGTGGCTGGATATAAAGCAAGCAGAAAAATGTGAAAAGGCTAGAGTGGCTTAGCCTCCCAGTCTACATCTTTCTTGTGGGCTGTATGCTTCCTAGATTTGAACATCAAGCTCCAAGTTCTTCAGCTTTGGGACTTGGATTGGCTTCCTTGCTCCTCAGCTTGCAGATGGCCTATTGTGGGACCTTCTGATCATATGAACTTAATACTCCTTAATAAACTCATGTGTGTGTGTGTGTGTGTATACATATATATGTATATATATACACACATATATATGTGTGTATGCATATATATATGTGCGTATATATGTGTGTGTGTATATATATATACACATATATACATATATATACATATATATATATATATCCTATTAGTTCTGTCCCTCTAGAGAACCTTCAGACAACAACAATATAAACATGTATATATATCTATAATATATAATACACATATTTACCTGTACAATATCTGTAAGCATCTAAATCTAAGACTTCTTATGTGCAGTATCCACTCACGCATGGTGTGTAGATATGGCCATCCAGACAAATGAAAAAGACGAAAAAATAGCATTAGACATGGAGTGTGACAATAAATAAATAGAGAGAGATAATTCAGCATTTCCAAAATTCAACACTCTATTCTTTTAATTTTGCATCAAAGAGGTTTAGAGTACTCAATATATCATTCTAAAAATTAGGTATGTCATATTATATAATCATCTTTTAAGAAATAATATCAGTTTCTTTCTGTATCCATAGATAACCTATATCACAAAATACTTGTTACTTTGCAGATGTTCTCAGAAAATCATTGGCCTTCCATTGAAGCTTGTTCAACCCTAAACCTTCAGGACCCAGCCAGGCAACAAGAAGAGGGTAAATCAAAATCCTCAAGTCATCAACCTTTAGAAGGAAACTCAAATGGAAAATATTTCACACTGACCTTGTGCTGTTGGTATATCCAATCTATCTTTCTCCTGGCCCAGAATCTGAATCTATTTCAAGATCAGAACCTGAAGAAGATAAATGTATATTTCATTACAATTGATTTATAGAGTGTTGAGCTCCCATTTCAAAAAAAAAAAAAACAAACAAACAAACAAAAAACTTTGGACATACCCTCAAAAGCTGGGGCTCCACGTTGCTCAAAAGGCATTTTCAGCTTTCCGTGGTTGCTGGCAACACTCCTACAATCATTTCACTTTCAGATAATACTTTGGCTCTATCTTCAACTCTTATGGAAGATAAATTAGAAACAGAAATACTGGAGAAATTGTAGATGTAAAATAATGTCATCGTTATCCTATTATTTATAGTGCTGCTCAGCACAAAATATCCGTCTTTAACAGTGCCTCTCATGATGTGCTTATAACTGTTTAGATTTTGTTATAAAAGTTGTGTTTTAAAATAGTGATTGGCTTCAGTTGACATTGGCAAAGTTTTGTTGTTATTGCTGTGTTTTCTCTGCAGGGTTTTGTCGTTGTTATTGCTATTACAGATAAAAGTATATCTCTTCGCATTTGAGCGAAAGTTACTATATTGGAGGTTATTTCAGGGATCAGCAACTTAAAGGCTATGGGCCACATCCAGCCCACTGCCTGTTTTGATATATACAGTTTCATTGAAATACAGTCACACTTGTTCTTCCACGTATTATCTATGGCTGCTACAAGTGCAGAGTTGAATAATTGCAAGTAAGACAACATCACACATAAAGCCTAATATATTTACTGTCTCTCTGGCCCTTTACAAAAACAAGTCTGGTGACCTATGGATAGATGATTTTGTGCCAAGGAGAGAAAAAAAGGAAGGTTGTCTATATAAGATCAAATTCAAGATATGGAAAAAAATGAAAAGTCTCATAATTCTTTAAGACAATTTTTGAAGGACTAAAAAATGACATCAGATAATTTGGTACAATCTTCTGAAACACATGATTCTATGTAGAAGAGGAAACTATGATAACTTGTCTCCAAAGAGGACTCTCCAGTGATTTAAGCCTTCCAATGGTTGAATGCTTCTGTAGTCCTCTATTCTGGTTTCTGGCTGGTCCTGTGACTAGTTTCTGAGGAATAGAATGCCACCCACAAGTGAATGTGGCCATACGTGTTTTCCCGAGCTAAGTCATAGAAAGCCTTGCAGTTTTTTTCCAGCAATACCCATCTTCCACCTCTCTCCCTGCAACTCCACGTACATCTTCCTTTCAACTTTCCAGCACTATCTTCCGTTAAGCAAGCATTCATTCAGTTTTCATTCTGGCAGTAGTCATATTACTGAGCACCATTTTTACCCAGAACCTTGAGAGACTCAAGAAGTACTCCAGGTACCTGAAGCTCTGTCTGGTATGGGAAACAGAATTGCAAACAATTATGACACAAGAGTGTGTGTGGAACAAAGCATGGGCAATGCAGACAGACACCAGCAGGAGTCCTTCTGGAAAGTCAGGGAAGGCTTCTCAGAAGTGGTGACCATTAAATTGACTCTTTCTTTCTTTTTTAAAATAGAAATGGAATCTTACTCTGTCACCCAGCCTGCAGTGCAGTGGCACAATCATAGCTCATTGTAGACTCCAACTCCTAGGCTCAGGTGATCCTCCCACCTCAGCCTCCCAAGTACCTGGGACTACAGGCATACACCATCATGCCCAGTTAACTTTTTCTGTAGAGATGAGGGTCTTGCTATGTTTCCCAGGCTTGTCTTGAACTCCTGGGCTCAAGCAACCCACCCTTTTTGGCCTCCCAAAACGCTTGGATTACAGATATGAGCCACTGCAGAAGCCTTAATTGAGCCTTAAAGGATAAGTAACAGTTTTACAGACAGACTGATGAGATAGGGCTAGTTTGATAAAAGAAGGTGACCATGAAAATCCTTCTAGACAAATAGAAGAAAGTTATAGGGAAATGACAGAAGTTTTTTTTTTTTTTTTTCCATGAAGTCAACACTTCTAGCATTTTTTTATTAGCTTCTACTCATTAATCTGGTATCCATTAGTTGACATTAACAAGATAAAATCTAATATACTTTATTACCTTTGGAGGACAGAAAACAAAGTGTCTTTTTTCTGCCTATATTCATATATACAAGAATATTACATATAATATTATATATGTATACATACACATATATTTCACCAGTCATAGACTTTTTTATGTGGAAGATCTTGTTAAAACATTTCTTGAGGAAATTTCGACCAAAATAAATCCTTTCCCAAAAACAGCACTTTGGACAATTTAAGGTTATTACCATGTTCTGTCTGAATCATCTCTTCCCAAAGATAATTTTCTTGACATGTTTGATTATTCCTACATGGAAAAACTTTAAGCGTCTTTAATTCATTGACTTTTACCTATTGTTGGACAATGTGTTAGACACAAGGTGAACAGCATTGAACCAAGCAGAAAAAGGCTCCATGCTCAAATCTCCTGGGTAGCCCCAGTGATTTTCTCTGAGTAGGCACTAGTTTGCCCAAGTCCCACCTAAAGTAAAGTTGTACAGCCTAAGGCTGATCCCAGACCTGGTCTAAATTAAGTTTTCTGATTAAATAGATACCACAGCATTTGCAAGATAAATTATTTTTCAGTTCATGGATTTGAGGATTAATGTTTTTCCTTATTTTCATTTATCCTAAACTTAGGCACATTACGTCCCAGGTCCATACAAATGTATTATAAGCAATATCCCATCAAACTACCATTTACCTTCTTCAGAAAACTGGAAGAAACAACCTTAAACTTCATATGGAACCAAAAAGGAGCTCGCATAGCCAAGACAATCCTAAGCAAAAAGAACAAAGCTGGAGGCATCATGCTGCCTGACTTCAAACTATACTATAAGGCTACAGTAATTGAAACAACATGGTACTGGTACCAAAACAGAGATGTAGACCAATGGAACAGAACAGAGGTCTCAGAAGCAACACCACACATCTACAACCACCTGATCTTTGACAAACTGGACAAAAGCAATGGGGAAAGAATTCCCTGTTTAATAAGTAGTGTTGGGAAAACTGGCTAGGCCAGGTGCTGAAAGCTGAGACTGGACCCTTTCCTTATGCCCTATACAAAAATTAACTCCAGATGGATTAAAGATTTAAACATAAGACCTAACACCATAAAAACCCTAGAAGAAAACCTAGGCATTACCATTCAGGACATAGGCATAGGCAAGGACATTATGACTAAAACACCAAAAGTAATGGTAACAAAAACCAAAATAGGCAATTGGACTCTAATTAAACTTAAGAGCTTCTACACAGCAAAAGAAACTATCATTAGAGTGAACCAGAATGGGAAAAAATTTCTGCACCCTACCCATCTGACAAAGAGTTAATATCCAGAATTTACAAAGAACTAAGACAAATACACAAGAAAAAAACAAACAACCCTATCAAAAAGTGGACAAAAGATATGAACAGACACTTTTCCAAAGAAAACTTTTATGTTGCCAACAAACATGAAAAAATGCTCATCATAACTGGTCATTAGAGAAATGCAAACCAAAACCACATTGAGATACCATCTCATGCCAGTTAGAATGGTGATCATTGAAAAAACTGTAGACAACAGATGCTAGAGAGGATGCGAAGAAATAGGAATGCTTTTACACTGTTGGTGGGAGTGTAAATTAGTTCAACCATTGTGGAAGACAGTGTGGTGATTCCTCAGGGATCTAGAAATAGAAATACCATTTGACCCAGCAATCCCATTACTGGGTATATACTGAAAGGATTATAAATCCATCTATTATAAAGACACATGCACACGTATGTTCATTATGGCACCATTCATGATAGCAAAGACTTTGCACCAACTCAAATGCCCATCAATGATAGACTGGATAAAGAAAGTGTGGCACAGATACACTGTGGAATACTATGCAGCCATAAAAAAAGATGAGGAGTTCATGTCCTTTGCAGGACATGGATGAATCTGGAAACCATCATTCTTAGCAAATGGACAGAAGAACAGAAAACCAAACACCTCATGTTCTCACTCATAACTGGATGTTGAACAATGAGAACACATGGACACATGGAGGGGAACATCACATACTGAGGTCTGTGGGGGGGTGGGGGGCTAGGGGAAAGATAGCAGGGGGTGGGGAGATTGGGAATGAATAACAGGAGAAATACCTAATGTAGGTGATGGAGTGGGATGGCGGCAGCAAACCACCATGGCATGTGTATACCTATGTAACAATCCTGCAAGATCTGCACATGTACCCTAGAACTTAAAGTAAAATTTTAAAAAAAGAGAAATATCCTCGTATACTCAATTACATTAATGAGTGCATTTAATTACTATGCTTAATGAAAGAATTTGTCCAAATGAAAGATTTTTAAACCATTAATGAGACCTCATTAATAAGGAGGTTGGATTGTGAAGGGACAATAAGAGTAATTTTCTATGAAAACTTAACCCTTTTCTCTGGGATAGAGAGGATGCAGTTATTGTTTAACTGGAGAGTTGTCTCTTATATTCCCCCTTTCACTTCATGGGTATAAGAAAAGTGACTATTGATTAGTTGTACCTGGGGAGAATTATGTTGAAAAATCTAGAAGTATTTAGCCTAGAAAAGAGAAGATGATAGAAGATGCAATAGTTGTTTCTTAAAGACCTGATGGAATGTCATATGGAAAGACATTTGTTTTGAGGGAACCAAAGAAGCAAAATTAGGAACAATGTGTTTAAATGACAAAGAAAAAGCTTCAGTTATTTATAAGATGTAATGAATGGTTAGAACCACATAGGATTTATTGCAAGAGAAGAAGTCCTATGCCTCCCAGAATGAAACATTTCAAAGATAATTCAGGTATGACTCAAATAATATTGGTGTAGATGACCCAATCGTACCATGCAACCTGCTTATTTTGCATTTGAAAAAGAGTCATATGCTCCAGTACTTGCTTTAAATATCTGACATAAATCCCATTAATAAAGTATTTTAGTGTGAGTGCACACTGTTCATTTTGTTGGGAAGTCAGCAGTTGCCGCAGGAAAGAATTAAAAAAAAAATAAAAATAGATTCAAGGCAATACTTGCTATTTGGACATAGAAATGTGTACTCTATCCAAAAATGCATTGTAGGAGATGAGTCCCCCAAGCCCAGAGCAGTGGATAAAGCAGAATTAAATACCCAGGCAGACGCCAAGATTTAATGCAGGCAGGGAGTATTTTGAATTACAAAATATTTTTCTAATTTTAATAACAAGAACTGTTGGTGTCAATGCAGAAGAGAACATTATCTTATTTCAATATTTTAGAATCAGGTAGGAAAGAGATATTCACAATGCCAACCTTATTTGATATTAAGATTATTACAAAATCAACTATGTGGGCAAGGCTTTCTTTGCAGATTTTCACAGAAACATAGTTAAAAGTAATAAGGCCATGAGGTAGATTTTCTCATCCTCAGCAGAGAACACTGACATCAAATTTTCCACTTAAAACATTTTCCTAATGACCCATTGTTCATGGGGAAAAGGCTTGCAGAAAACTTTGGTCTTTAAAAACAATCAAAATATTTAATAGTCAAATACATATTGAATATATTCAAGCTTACAATGTGATAATTTGTTATATGTATACATAGTGTAATGATTACTGCAATCAAATTAACACATCCATCACTCCAAGCTGTGCATTAGATCTCCAGAACTTGCTCATATTATAACTGAAAGTTTGTGCCCTATATTAGTCTATTCTCATGCTACTATGAAGAAATATCTGAGATTGGGTAATTTTTAAGAAAAGGAGGTTTAATTGATTCACAGTTCCACATAGCTGAGGAGGCAACAGGCAGCTTACAATCATGGTGGAAGGCACTTTGTCTCACAGTAGCAGGAGAGAGAAATGAGTGCAAGCAGGGAAAATACCTGACTCACTCATTATCAAGAGAACTGCATGAGGGAAACTGCCCCCATGATTCAATTACCCCCACTGGTCCTATCCTTGATATATGGGGATTATGGGGATTACAATCAAGGTGAGATTTTGGATAGGGTCACAGAGCAAAACGATATCATGCCCTTTGACCAACATGTTTCTATTTCTTCCACCCTTATGGTGGTCCCCCATGGCAACCACCATTCTACACTTGGCTTCTATGAGTTGGACGTTTTTCCTTTTCACATATGAGTGGGATCATTCATACTGCTTAGGGTGGCTATTACCAAAAAGACAAGTGATAACAAGTGTGGGTGAGGGTGGAAAGAAACTGGAGCCTTTTTACACTGTTAGCAGCAATGCAAATTGGTATAGCCCCACTATGGAAAATAATGTGGCAGTTCCTCAGAAAACCCAAGTTAGACCTACTTTATGATATAACAATTACACTGCTGGGTATATATCCAAAGGAAATGAAACGAGTATCTAAAAACAAAATCTGTACTTCTGTTTTCATTACAACGTTATTCACAATAGTAAAGATATGGTAACATGGTGTGTGTGCTTGTGTGTGTTTGAATATATATGTATACAAAGAAGACTATTACTTAGTCATAAAAAAGAAAATTCTAGCATTTTCAAAAACATGGTTAAAACTGAAAGACATTATGCTAAGTGAAATTAACCAGACACATAAAAACAAATACTATATCATTTCCCTTGTGTATAGAACCATTGGTTTTTGAATGAAGAAAATCTATATCACTTACCAAACATAGGAGAAGTATGTAATCTCACTGATTTTACTCATCTTCTTCTAGAAATGATTTTAATAGCATCCACATAGTTTGCCTTAAGAGTACTTAATCTTACTCACCATGCTAGGTGCATGTTCCTTCTTTTGCCTAGAAAACAACCCCCTTTTTCTTTTCTACTTAACATTTATATCACAACTCAAATGCCACTTCTTCAGAGAAACTTTTCCTAGCCCCTTGGCCTGGGACGGGGCCCATCATATACTCTCATAACATCTTATACCTTTCCTCTTGCATCTTCTAGGTTTTATAATTTTTCTCCTACTTTTTGTTATTTTATTATCATCTGCCTTCTCTAAAATCCTGTAAGCTCTGTGAAGGCAGGGCTTCCATGGGTCTTTGCTGAGCATCAGATACTCAGGATCCTACACAGTGCCTGGGTGAGAGCGTGCTCTCAGCAAATGTGTTTTGAATACATAACTACATTTACACATGTGAAGTACGAAACAGTGATTTGATTCAAATTATAATTTAAAGACCATTTCCTTATGGCCTCTTTAAAGTTTCCTTCATTCTCTTTATTTCTTCCTGGGACTATAATATAACTGATTCCAATCTGTGCTCCTGGATGCTCGAAAATGAATTCACTGTCAGCTTCCACTGTGTCCACTCTTAGAGCTACCACGTGGGCAGAGATAATTAGGTTGGCCAGAGTGGGGGCACTTCAGCTATAGGCAGTGTTTAAGAGCTGAGCTGAATTAATCACTGCAATTTCAATTATAGGGGGGTCTGAAATTACTTCATTATTGAGGCTTTCTCCCTATTTTCCATTTTCTTTCTTTTCCACACTAGAGCTGAAAAGTAGAACCTGTACTCTAGCCCTGAATTCCTCCTACGGAAAAGCCCAAACATTATAGACCTTAAGTGAATACCCTCATGGCTCCAGGAGTTAATTTATAACTCAGTTACAGCTTATAAGGCTGCATAATTCAGTTCACAACAGTGGATGTTGAGAGAAATCAATCATGGCTGTTAGTTTTTACCGCACTTCTCCAAATGCAAGAAGAGCTGTATTTTCTTCTTTTCCTCTGTTAGAAAATAGGCACCCTGCTATCTGAGCTGTCTCAGAGCTAAAAAAAGAAAATAATCCATTGTCCTGAAAACATGCATGGTATGTGCCAAAACAACAGTGAGATACAGAGTTTATTCTTCTTTGCTTTCTACTTTTCTTTCCAACTGCATGACTTGGGGACTAGAACATGTTTGTTTGTTTTTTCTTTGTACTTTGTTTAAACGAACGTGATTACTTAGAGGCACAAATCTATATTTTCATAGTAGAAAGAGGATTTAGTGAAAGAGCAAAGGCTGCCAGGGTAAATGTGGCATCTGTCTTGGGCACGAAATTAAAGGGGACACACACACACACACACACACACTCACAAACACACACACACACATTAAGTCATTCAGGTAAATAATATTTCAATGCAGTATTTGAAAAAAATAAAAACTGAGGCCAATCATCCATGATGAACAAAACCTCAAAATTTTAAACAAAAAACAAGATGAGTATTACTGATTTTTTTTTTTTGCTTCAGGCTACAATATTGCTTTTATTTAGATTTTCAATATTTTGATCATCATGGAAATACTTTGCATTACTTTTTACTTTAAATATATTTGATATGATATTATTTTTCCTGATTACTGAGGGTTTTTTTGTTTGTTTTTGAGTTTCTCTTAAATTTTTTGTCTGAGATGGGTGCCACATTCGCTTCTTCTAGGCCATGTCCTGGTCTTGCCTGGTGGAAAAAAATTAGAAGACAGAAATGTTTCCAGATTCAACTCATATGAGACAGGGAGACTTGTGAACATCATGAAACCTCTAGGTTACCTGAACTTTTATCTCAGCAGCGTTTATAGAGAGGTTTATCACATAGAGACGCAGTCCCACCCATGTCTGAACCAATCCTCATAAAACATGCAGAGCCTTAGACTTACTTGTAGATGAGATCTAAAATAATATTAATATTATCTGGTATTTATTTACTGTATTTATATGCCAGATGCCTTTACATGGGTAATACTATTTAAAAAATATCAAAACCAGTGATTTTTAATTTCCTTGTTTTCCCCAGTCCTAAAGTCTTATTTTCCTCAGACAGGAGATGGCCAAGATTTGGCCTTCTCAGAGAGACAATAAGCCTGAAAGCCAGACTTGGAAGTCCAGATTAAATATTTCCATATTAAGAAGGTAGTAATAGTGATAATTAACCCATTTCATGTACAAAGCACTACTCCAAGCACTTTTCATGTATAATCTGTGGACTCCTTTAACAAACTAATGAGATAAAGAATCCAATATTTTTATTTTCAGATGGGAAAACTGAGTACAGAAGAGAGTAGTGACTTACCCAAGAGCACATGGTTGCTTAAGGTTCTACCTGTTCAATCCATATATCACAGAGCCTCTTTTATACATGTAAAAATATCAAGCGGGAGGAAGCAAGCCTGTTCTGGCTCTGGGAAAAGTGAAAAGAGAAAGAGGGAAGTAGCCATGCACTACAATCTAGGTTAATAACAGATGCCTCACATGTCTACGTTTAATTCCTAGACTACAGAGAGTGTCCTAATGTCTGGTGGTTTTTTGGGCCACTGTCCTTTCTAAAGAAGCTTAATGAACCAAGATGTTTCTATCTCATGGTTTCATAATTCCCATAAGTTCTCCATGATCATCCGTATAGGAGAAGAGAGAAACTGAAGAATCCTACATGGGTGTTGCCCCTCTACAGCCCAGAAGTGACCTCAATCACTTCTGTTCCCATTTTGCTATTCAAAAATAGTCACAAAGCCCATTCTATATTAAAAAAAGAGAGAGAATGAGAATGATAATTGCCTAGAAAGGAAGATAAGACTAGACATGGGAGGCACTGAGAGAAAGGTAGGAGATGACAGCTGCCTTGATTTCTCCACGCCCCGGTTCCAAAGCCATGAAAAGGAAGTATGTGCACTGTACTATTTTAGATGAACACTTTGGGAAGAAAAATGTACTTTCCTCCTTGCTCCACGGTGAGGGAAGCTTTTTGGCAGGCTGTCCCTTCTGCTTTCACTCCAGTTGATATGGGAGGGGAGCAGGGAAGCATTGGGCAGAGAACGGCAGGATCCCTGATGAGGGCTCCATCCTCAGGCCTGTGCCCACGGACCTAAGTTAGGACAGGCACTCTTGCTGCATTTTCCAAGGCCACTTTGGCCCACCATACCCTCATCCTGTGCCTATAAAAATCTCAAGACCCTAGTGGGCAGGCCATGTGGCTGGACATTGAGAAGAACACACCAGCAGAAGAACACAACAGCAGAAGAACACACTGACAGATGCTGACAGACGCTGGCAGGCCATCAACAGTGGAATGACTCAGATGCCAAGGGGAATTCTGCCAAAAGCAGTCAGAGGAGAGCCTGGCCGCTGAGCAGCCCTACTCCAGGGGAAGATCACATTTTCACTCCATCCCCTTCCGTCTCCCCATCCATCTGCTGAGAGCTACCTACTCAACAGAACCTTGCACTCATTCCCCAAGCCCACGTGTGATTTGATTTTTCTGGTACACTAGGGCAAAAACCCTGGGATACTGAAAGCTCTCTGTCCTTGAGATAATGAAGAGGAGTCTAATTGAGCTGATTAACACAAGCTGCCTGTGGACGGCTAAGCTGAAAGAACACACTGTAACACACGCCCACTGGGGCTTTGGCAGCTGTAAACACTCAACCCTAGATGCTGCCGTGGGATCAGAGCCCACGCTCCTCATGACCTGCTGCTGTGCATGCTTCCACTAGGGGATTGAGCAGCAGGGCACCTAAGAACTGGGCCACACTCCCATCACATGCCCTGTGAGGGGGATAAGGGAACTTTTCCTATCTCACTATCTCCAGGAGGGAAGGGGGCAGTTACACAGGGTGCACGTGTTTGAGAGAGGTAGATGGGCCAAGGAGAAGGCCTGAGTTTAGCTCTCCAGAATCCCTTTGACACCTATGTGGTGTGGAAGGATCGGAAAGTGCCTAAGGGACACAGACAAAAGAGGATGATAGTGGCTGAGATTTCTGGCTGCTGAACTTGCCAGAGACCCACAGCAGGAACAAAGGGAGGCCAAATAAGGCCTGTAGGAGGGGATCCCCTGGGCCAGGGACTCCCTAGGGGCCATTACAACAACCTAGGTTCCCTAATTTCAAAGACATCAAGGTGAGTATATATCAATCAGAGATCATAAATAAACTCAAACAAGAAGGGGAGCGAGAGAAAATCAGATGTATGTCCCTCCTCAGCCCTCAGCCCTCTATTTCCACCTTGTATACACATTGTGGTGCTTTTCCCAAGAAAGAAGCAGGAAGGAGATTGGTTAAAAGGTATCTGAGGACAGTTTTTTTTTTTTTTTCTTTCCAAATAAGACCAGACATTACGTGGAGAAATTGTGTGACATGCAGAATTATGGTCTCCCAAATATGTCCACAACCTAAAACCTGGAACCCGTGAATGAATTACCTCACCTGGCAAGAGGGACTTTACAGATCCAATTATCAGTATGGACTTTGAGATTGGGAGATTATGCCAGATTCATCTGGCTGGGCCCAATCTAATCACATGAGTCCTTACAAGGAAATACCCTTTCCAGACTGTGGTCAGAGATAGATACTTGGCAATAGAAGAAGGATCAGAGAAGTGTGGCATGGGATGGATTTAATCAGCCATTGGAAGCTTTGAAAATGAAGGAAAGAAACCATGATCCAAGGAATGAGCTTGACCAGTGGCCTCTAAATAGTAGGCCTGTCCCTTAGCTGACAGCCAGCCAGAGAAAGGGAATGTCAGTTTTCCAATTGCAATAAACTAAATTCTGTCAACAACCTGAGTGAGCAGCAAACAGATTTGCCCCTAGAGCCTCCAGAAATGAACACAGCCCTGCCAAATCCTTCACTTCCGTCCAGTGAGACCTGTATTAACGCCTGTCTCCCAGACTGTTAGATACCAAGTGTGTATTGTTATAAGCTACTAAGTTTGTGGTAATTTATTATGATAGCAATAGAAAACTGATACAAACTCTTTAAATAAGAGTTAACTAAAATAAAGTGTTTTTTGATGTTTTTTTAACCAGGTGTTTGAGAGCTCAGGAGAAAAACCAGACAAAACTTTTAAAAGTTTTGTCTCTGCAGTTTCCTCCCCCAGATTTCTCTTTGGCTTTCCATCTGCAGCCAGGCTGAGTTCTATCTTGAACCCAGTTCACATTTGCCATTTCCTTAATTCAATGCATAATTTTGACCAAGAGTCTCTCAATATCCTCAGTGATAAACTGTGTCCTGAACCAGACTCAACACACTGTCTAGATTCCTTATATAAGTAGTTATCTCCTTCAAGCGTTGCTGATTTCAAGGAAATTACTGATCTTGTATTCCACCCACTGCTACCACTCCATTCATGGGACTTTTGGGGTTAGGATCATCAATGGGACTACATCTGAAGAGGCAGGTATTAGTAAATATCAGCTTTATCATCGACATAATCATCAACAGAAGTTAAAAGATTATCAACAAAACACTCATCATGAAAATCCAATGATTAGCATTCCAACTTGTGGAATGAGTGAGAATGAACTGCACTATATCCTAACCAAGTTACAGAGGTGAATCATGAACACCGGTGTTCACAGAAATTACCCAGGAACCCCTGTCCTCAAGCTCAGTCTTTATTTTTTGCAATTATTTCCCTCTACTCAAAACAGTTAAGTTGGAATTTGTACAAATTTTTTTCCCTAACATTGTTTTAAAAGTATGTTGCAAATAAGAGCTGATGCATACATTTCCCTGGGGTACTGCTTACTATAGCCCTTCCTTGGAGATTTTAAATGCTTATTAGGATATTAAAGGCTCTGATAAGTACTGCAGTAGAGACAGTGTTAACTGTTGGGTCCAAATTGAATTGCTCATAGATGCTTCTTTTTCTCATAAAACCTATTTGTATCCTTTTATGCTAGTATTTCACCCTTTGGGAGCCACTATCTCAGCTTTGATCATTCCTACACTACTGTGTACTCTCTCCAGAGTTAATCCTACACAGATTTCTTCCTTGTGGAGCCCAACAGCAGCCCCAGCCTGGTGAGCTGCCTGTCCACTTCTGCCAGCTCAGTACACTCACACTTATTTAGGTAAGAACTTTTCCCTATCAGCTGCCAGGATCAGCCAGATCTCTATCACAAGCTGTTAAATTTTTTGGTGGAAACATTCTGTCCTTCACTGGGGACATTCTAAAACCTTTTCTCTGGAGACTCCCACAGCACTTCCTGCCTAACATCATTTTAAATCCCCCCATCACTTCACCACCTTTTATTATTTAATTATAGCTCCTCCTTCAGCACTTCAAGTTTAAGAGAAAACTATCACAGTACTGATTATTATATTTAGCCTGGCCCTAGAGTTCCCTGGAGGACTTGAAAGAAATATACCAATTGCTGGGGCCCATCCTAGAATTTTTGATTCAACAATTCTGGGGTAGAGATGAACAAATTGCATTTCTAACAAATTCCCAGGTGATGCTAATTCCAGGGACCATATTTTGATGTAAAGAAATGCTTACACCTACAGAATACTCTTGCCTTCAAAAAGGTTGCAGACAAAGTTATTCCTTGCCTTCAAAAATGTTGCTCAAGGTTGATAAAATCAGTATATAGAAGAAAAATGGGAAAAAAAATTAATGGTAACCCAGACAATTATTCAAATGTCTAGTGTTCTGTAGGGGACGAGGAAAAAAAAAAACACACAAGATATCCTGTTTTATTTTTAATCTAAAAAGTAAGAAGGAATTTAAGCTGTGTGACTGTTATTGATATGGTTAACCAGGCATCCTGGGGGCTGAAGGGGGCCACTGAGATTCATACAGCACAGGGGGAATGATAGGCATCCGTATCAATGTATTAACATTTATTTTTTAACTTTTTATTTATTTATTTGTGAGATGGATTCTTGCTTTGTCACCAGGCTGGAGTGCAGTGGTGACACCACACCCACCTAATTTTTGTATTTTTAGTAGAGACAAGGTTTCACCATGTTGGCTAGGATGGTCTCGAACTCTTGACCTCGTGATCCGCCTGCCTCAACCTCCCAAAGTGCTGGGATTACAGACATGAGCCACCATGCCCTGCCGAATGTATTAACTTTTAGCATATTGTATCAGTTAGGGTATTCATTTTGTTGCTATAAAAAAATACCAATGAGTAATAAAATAAAAGGTTTATTTCCAAGTGCCCTAACAGCATGAATGTGAGCAGCCCAGGCATCAAACAGTAACTTTGTGGAGTGAAACACTCACACACTTACAATAGTGTTGTTCAGCCATTCTGAGCATATGGACTCCCTATTGTGAAGAAAGATGGAAGCTGCAACTTTTGCAAAATGCCAAAAAAAAAAATGAGAAGTACATATTATTTTTCTGTTTAGATCACACCCATCAATTTATTCACATGTCATTATCCAGAACCTAGTCAAATAATTAAATTAGCAGCAAAGGAGACCTGGGTAGTAGGTAATCTTCCCAATCAGCTAAAACTTCTGTTTTTTGAAAAAAGTATTTTTTATTTTTTAATTTTTTTGTTGGAGAGCACAGATATTGAAGGGGAAGCCAGGGACCTTATCAGTTGTATTGTAATGCACTGCAGTTTATGTGTTTCTGGTTAATTACATTTATGGGTTGTGTGATCTCATGTCAACTCTGGTAATGCACAGAGTGTAAACAAGTGGTTTAACAGTGTTTATAGGATGCAATGACTGAAGGCAACGAGAACAGCACAAGAATATATGAATAAGAAAATGGTAGAACTGACAATTTTCTAAGATTCAAGTCATCCTCAGAAGCCACAATAATGAATCAAAATAATGTTCCAAAGAGTTCTGGTACACAGTAAGATGAAAACAAACTTATCTGGAAGAACATTTAAAATGTTGATCCATGTCCCTTGCATCACCATGAGCTAATATCATGCAACATAAGGCATAGTTAAGGTGAAATGCAAGGTGAACACTAGCAAGGTGCATGTTATCATACATATATTGTTATGTATGTTGTGTTATACCTATAAAATTCTATGTATTTATTGGCTACAGATATCCCATGAAACATGTACATATCCTATACAATAAATACATATAGTTACTACGCATTATAATCCCACTTTAGTAATAAGGAACAGAAAAATTATGTAAGAAGCCCAAGTTTTATATGGTTGCTATAATGCCACCACAGATAGCAAATCATTTCAACATATTCTTATGTTATCTTTATCACCTCCTTTTAAAGTATTTTCTTCAACGTACAAAATATATTAGTCTTTTGGCATGAATATACAATTCAAAATTTTTAAAAACGTGTATAACGAGGACTCATGCTCAAAATATGTAACAACTTGATTTACAATTGTGTAAATTCTACAAGAATTAATCAGTGTAGTTAGCATGCCTGTAAAAGGAAAGAAATCTTTAAAAGGGAGCAGTGTGGGTGCTTTTTGTCTGACCTGCCAGAGAAGCCCTTCCATTGCCATGGCATCTGATACCTTCTCCCCATCACTAAGCTTTCTCTATTGCCCATCTTATCACTATGAAAGACTACATTGTCTGACGTTGGAGTTTGACGTGATAGATCTTTCAAAGACTCCCATAAAAATCAAAATTATGGAGAATTAATGCAGCTGAATCTAGCTGTAAGAAGAGACTAAACAGATTTGAGAAAACCCATCCCTATATCAGTGGGGATGTAGGTCAAGAGTTGGGTTGGGTACAATCAGAAGAGAGATCCTGATAAAGGATGTGAAAAGACAGCAAAGAGGACAACTCAGGCAGTCTAAATGTGGTCATTGCACTGAAATGCTGAGCCTTGAGGGATTTTGATTCATTAACACTTGACATGGCATCTAGCTCTGAGGCTTAGGACTCTTGTCACTCTGCAAAGTTCTGTATCTTCTCTGTGTTCAGTGTTGCTGTGTTTCTTTTTTGTAAGGGGAAGTCAATGCTTCCTTCATCTATCTCACACCGTGGGTATGAACCATGGCCTCACATATACAAAAAACACTTTGCAAACAAATACCTGTATGTCCAGTCTTTTACTAAAGAACGGTAAGACTTAAATAGTAAGAGATCATAGAGAAAGGCATTTCTTATGGAAACAAAGAACAGTTCTGCGTATAGAAAGAGAACTAGTATTTATTTTATTTACATCATGATCCATCAGACACTTTCCATTCAGCATCTCATTTAATCCTCACCACAACTTTGCAGGTAGCATTTACAGGTAAAGAAATAAAGGCCATGAAGATTTTCTAATCTTGCCCAGGGTAAGACTTGGTAAGACTGTAGCAGAGCTTACAGTCAAACCAAGACCTAACTGCCCAAATCTGACAGATAGCACAGCTTCAGTGAAGCTACAGCTCTGTCTTGCTCAATGTGTTCATATCAGAAAACACACCTGAAGTCAATGAAAGAATGAGATAGTTGGTCCAAAATGCTAAGATAAAAAACTTCTACCTGTTGTTTGGGAAATCAACATTTTGTGTAGCATTCTTAGCAGGACACATGTCTATGTTAGAAAGATCATACACTGGAGGTATATTTGACAGCCTGGAGAGGGAGGGATTTAGATTAGACAGGAAGAGTGTAGTTTGAAGTTTTTGTAAAGTGACCAAGCAAGTTGGTAAAATCTCACCTTGAATGCTGGTGTCTGGTTCAACCACAGTCAGATAATTTGGCTCTGGGCACAGACAGAACAATTCAGAGCAATCCACCTAAAGTAGCTACAGGTAAGTTTCTGAAGGACAGAGGTGCTGTAGTTATACATGCACACTCAGTATACATTATCTTAAAAGTACTGAGCTCAATAGTGTGAGCCATGGACTGTGGTTGTTATGTTTATGGAGTACCATCTCTACAGTTGGTGCTATTGCAGATTCTGAAGACCAAAAGTGATAATAATAATAATAGACATAGCTCCAGCCTTCAAAAGGCTAGTGGAAGAGGTCAATAAGTAAAATGGTCATTCTAATGCACCGTGGCATACTACCTGGGCGGAAGGCCAAGAACATTACTGAAACTAACCAGAGCATGTCTTTTCTTTTCCTAGAATTAGTGTGCAAGAGCAGTTTGGATCATGCTCGGACATTTTCAACCCCCCAGCACATTGTGTGAAGACAGATTGCCACTATTCCTACACATGTATTAGAATGGGATGAATCCCACACTATGGCTATGGTGTGCATGTACTGACATGCACAGAGTAATTGTCCTGTGTAACTGAAAATGTGGGCACTGACAGTTTTATATCCCTGACAGTCAACCAATGTCAACGGGATTTTATTGTGAATTTATGGTGGCAGTCTCTGGGTCCTAGGTTAATAGGCCTTCTGCCTCTGTAATAAGGGTCCATTTAAAAAAGGAGGAGGAAGATCTCCTAAACCCAGCCTGATGCTCAAGCTCTGCTTCTGTGAGATCTGGGATATTAAATGGCCTCCTTGCTCAGGAGATAGATCACAGCTGACATTTCCTTGAAGAGAAGTCCTGGTTTTACCTGTCTGAGTCATTTAGCCCAACACCTTCCCCCATGAATCATTATATCCAGAGGAGACCACTTCACTCTCATCACAGACCTTTGGGGAAAACGCTTACCTCAGTAATGCTTGATGTTTGACACAATTCTCGAAAATCACTGGCAGTTCTAAACCTACTGTTTAAGAAGTTCAAACATTAAGGCTGTCAAATTTCCAGCCACGCTGAGGATCTTAATGAGAAAGAGATGCAAATTGGCTTCATGGGCAATAGTCATGATCACCACAGACAGCTTGTGGCAGCAAGTCTTCTTATCAAACATAATATCAACATGTGCATTTAATTAAAGTGATGTTAAAGTGCCAGGTGCCATGTTAAGACTCCATTTGACCCTTATGAGAGATATATCACTGCCCGCATTTAAAACCTAGAGAAACAAATTTAGAAATGCTAAATACTCTCACCCAAGGACATGGAGCAGAACAAAATTTTGAACCCAAATCTGTCTGGGGTCTTTGCGTGCTGTTATATGCCCTTTTTAAACATTCAGTTAAATGCTGCAGTAAAATAAAGTTTAAGTAATATAGAGAAATACACAATCATATTTAACAGCATGTGGCAGCATGGCTGAGAAGGGGGAGGAAATGGTATATCAGTGAATGCAATAGTTTTCCACAATCTCTTATCTAAAGCTTGAGGAGGCAAATGTACATTGGGGTTTTCTGGATTTCATGGTACCAAATATTATATAGCTCTGTTAGAGGGTCCTGGGGCAACAGCACATAAACAAACACGTTAATTGTCTGTGAGGAAAGCCATGAGAATTTATACTACACTCAACACCTAAAGCCTACTTCCTTTAGGGTGTTCAGGTCAAACTTTACTACAAAATGAATATAGGTCATGTCAGAGGTCCCATCTAATGAGTTAAGGAAAGTGCTATTTTTTTTAAGCTTTTATTCCTTTGCCCAAGACCTCATCCTACTTGATTCTCAAAATCATTCTCTGGGGGAGAAGAAATCATTCTTTCTATAGGCTGCTTGATGTCTTTTTGGGAATCAGAAGACAAAGACTCTCTTGCCCAACGTGTCACAGCTCTAATTTGAGTTAGGATTAGGCCATTAGAATCCCAGTGTTGGAGCTCCCGTTCTGGAAGGCATTTCTGTGCAGCAGTGGATAGAGCAAAATGCTGGAGTCACACATATCTGGTCTCAAATACAATCTTGTCCTTAGTCTGATTGGGTTACTATTACCATAGACAGAGTGGCTTAATTAATAGACATTTATTTGTCAAAGTTTTGGAGTCTGGGAAGAGCAGCTCAATTCAGGTTCTGGTGCTGGGTCTCTTTTGGGTTGTAGATGACTGGCTCTGACCTTTTCTTGTGTGCATAAGAGACAAAGAGTGTGTGAGCAAATGTGCGTTCTAGTATATTTTAAGGACACTAATCGCATTATGAGGGCCCCACTCTAAAATCAATGACCTTCCAAAGTCTATACCTCCTTATATCATCACAGTGGGGGTTAGGAATTCAACATACAGTTTGGGGGTGGGACACGGCATTCAGTCCATAATAAGGAGGCCCTTTTTCTTTCTTTCTTTCTCATTTAACCTGCAGCAGCCAGGTCCAGCCTCCACCCACAGCTTCCGCATCTCACAAGGAGTGCATTCATCACACCTGCTTCACAGTGGTTGGGAGCGGGCAGTGCAGCATGATTCTGTGGTACTCTCTTCTGAGCATCCTTCACCTTTCTCTTCACCTTATTCTGCCTCCATTGCCTGTGATCTCTTGGACTTTAAAATGTGGTATCCAGTTACTTACTCCTGTGTAACAAATTACTTAAAAACTAAGCAGCTAAAATCAGTCATTTAATATGTTCTACAATTCCATGAATCAGGAATATAGGCAGTATGACTGGTGGCTGGGGTCATACTGGTAGCTGAGACCTCAGTGGGGTTGAAGACAGAAACATCTTCATTTCAGCTTTTCCATGTGGCCCAGGTTTGTTGGGCACATGGTAGTTTGGGAGTTGTGAGACTCCTTACGTGGTGGCTTTGGGCCTCAAAAGCAAGTGTTTCAGTGAGCCATACAGAAGCTGCATTACTTTTATGGCCTATTCTTGGAAGTCACACAGTGCCACTTCTGCTGCATTCTGCTGATGGCATGCTAGTCACTAAATTTTCCCTAGATAATAGGAACGAACACAAAGATCTATTTCTCATTAGGAAGAGGATCAACAACATGCTGAAAACTGCCACAGAAACATCACTCTCGATTACCACAAGCAACTATTTACTGAACCAGTGAAATCAGTGATCTCTTTGGCAAAGGTTCAGTGAGTTTACAAATAGTTTGCAAAGTGAACAACTTTGTTTTGGTTCATCTACCTCCCTTATTCTACCCAGACAAAGGTCTTTACAGAGTTGATGATAATACATGCTTTTTGATTTACAGTGAGCAAAATCATCTTTAATTTTTTGTAATTGCATTTCAAATTTTTAACATTATAAAGCCAATTGCATAAATCATGTCAAACTGATTTATTCTTGCTGAATTTTATATTTTTCTTTTGTTCTTGTATCCTAAAAAGAATGTGTTTTAATTTTTATAACTTGGTAAATTTTTTCTGATATGAAACATATTTGACAACACTAATAATAATAGCAATAAACCTTGGTCAAACCACATGTTATTTCTTCTTAAGAAAGCAAATAGTTTATCATAATTTAGAGATAGCTTTTCACAGGAGAAATAAAAAAAAGATCCCTAGGCCACTAATTATTATACTAATGCTTACATTTATTGAGTACCTGCTGCATGCTATGTGTTGGGCTAAGCATTTTACACATGTAGCTCAGGCACTGTGTCATTAAAGTATATGGTATCTGGAGGAAGATGGAAATGGTTTGGCATTGGGCTCTATCCCTTATTAATTGTACAATTGAGGGCAGATTATTTCATCTCTCTCAGTGAGAACATTAAAATTAAAAATGGCTATGAAGATAAAACGAGTAAATATACACATAGCATTTAGCAGAGTGCCAGATATCCAGCAAGCATCCAGTAGATGAGAGATTTTTCTGTTTCTTACAACAATCTTTTTGTACATGGCTTGCATTTACTGAGAGCTTACTAGGTGCTAGGCACTGTTACAGGGTGTCATATTGATTAATTCATTTCATTTTCATCACAACCTAAGTGGTATGAGTTGCTATTGATATGGTTTGGACATCTGTCCCCTTCATATCTCATGTTGAAATTTAATTTCCAATTTTGGAGGTGGGATCTGATAGGAGGTGTTTTGACCATGGGGATGACTCTGTCATGAGTGGCTTAGCACCATTCCCTTGCTGATGAGAGTTCTTGTTCTGAGTTCCTGTGAGATTTGGTTGTTTAACAGAGTGTGGTACCTCCCTCCACCCTCGCTCTCTCTCTTGTCCCCACTATCATCATGTGATTCCCTGGCTCCCCCCACTTTCCCACAGTGATTGGAAGCTTCCTGAGTCCCTTACCAGAAGCAGATGCTGGCAGCACAGACTACAGAACTGTGAGACAATTAAACCTTTTTTCTTTATAAGTTACCACACCTCAGATATTTCTTTATATTGATGCAGAAACACCCTAACACACTTATCATCCCCATTTTACAAATGTGGAGGAGGCTGAACCCTGGAGATACTAGACAGCTTAAGGTCACAACTTATAGCAGATCAAGTGGCTAAGTGGCAGGACAAGTTCTGAACCTGCCTTTCTGATTCCAATATGTGTTTGTGTCCAACATGTTTTCAAGACTATGGAATTGTCCAAGTGCATTACTATTGCTGCCTGCTGATTCTAGAATCTATTAATATGCAACATTCTGCCTTCGACTTGACCAGCACACCATAATAGTCAGGGTTTTCCAGAGAAAGAGAACTGACAAGATGTATATATAGAAAGTAAGATCTTCATATTAAGAATTGACTCTCAAAATGAGGGAAGCTGACAAGTCCAAAATCTGCAGGGTGGGCTGGTAGACTGAAGACCCGGAAGAGCTGAGGTTGCAGTTCAAGTTGGAAGAATGTTTGCTGGAAGAATTTCTTCTTGTTCAGGGAAAGTCAGTATTTTCCTTTATTCAGGACTTCAACTAATTGAATAATGCACACCCAATTAAAGTCCCCTAATTTAAATGTTAATCTCATTCAAAAATACCCTCCCAGAAACTCATCGAAAAACCCCTTCAAATTCAGAGTTCTTTCTGAATAAATACCTGGGTACTATTATCCAGCCAAGTTGACACGTAAAATTAACCATCGCAACTACTGTCAAGATAGAAGCTAACGACCAATATTCATCACAAAATATAAAAAGAAAAAGAAAACCTACAGCATTTTGGAAGAAAAATGCAGAAATGGTGAAATGGATGTTGAATACATGTCCTACTTCTTTGTCTAACACTGCATCGAACATTGAAAAATATCTACGAAAACATTCAACAGAAAAGAATAACAGCAAATAAAATAATTTTCTGGTGCAAATATAAAACCATTTTTAACCTTAACAGACATGGTGGCTTTTGTTAACAAAGCTGGTGGCAGGTAGGAGTGAGAAGAAGCTCAGGAGTTTCTTATTTTTTATTGTTGTGGAGGCAGAGAAGCTGTGGAGACAATGGGGCAGTACCTGAGCCCAGCAGGCTCAAACAGGGAGGGGACAAGGGCTCCATGCCATGTATACCACAGGTGGCCCCTGGCACACAGAATGCAGTCTCCAGACTCTGCAGCTTGGCTAGGGATCGCTGCACTATTGAAGGGTTCAAGGCTTGGCTCAACCATAGTCCCAACAGCTTCCTCATGGTTTCTATGGAAATCCAATACTGGTCACAAAGCCACCCAGTATACCCTCTTGGGTTTAAATAGTAATAAGTAGAGTTGGTACTTATTTAACTTGGCAGGTTGCTTGGGAATCATTCAATCAACAAAGGCATGAATAGCAGAACCCAGGTGGTGGGAAGAGGGGACCACAGGGCACTAACACAGCTAGAAGACTTTAGCTTGCTTTGGAACAGGGATCTGACCTGTCTCCTAAGAGCACTTTAAAGATGGAAACAGAAAAATCTGCTGTAATCTGATAAATATTAGGATGTGGGTAATGTGATGAAATCCCAGGTATAACTATGTTTTGTCAGTCCCTAAGTACAGCAAAATACCTTGTCAGGGTTCAATGAAGTATTAGTTCTACTGATTGGGAAAAAAACTTGGCTCACCTCTCTGTGGGGTGGAGATGGCTGAAAAGAGTTGAAATGACTTAGTATAACTTCTTAAATGCAGAAAAATGCATATAAAGAGAATATTATCAGCCAGGTGCAGTGGCTCACACCTGTAATCCCAGCACTTTGGGAAGCTGAGGTGGGTGGACCACCTGAGGTCAGGAGTTCAAGATCAGCCTGACCAACATGATGAAACCCCATCTATATTAAATACAAAAAAAAATTCACCAGGAGTGGTGGCAGGTGCTTGTAATATTAGCTACTTGGAAGGCAGAGGCAGGAGAATCACTTGAACCTGGGAAGCAGAGGTTGCAGTGAGATGAGAGTGAGCCATTGAACTCCAGCCTGGGCAACAAGAGCAAAACTCTGTTTGAGAAAAAAAATAAGGGGGAGAGAGAGAGAGAGAGAGAGAGAGAGAGAGAGAGAGAGAGAGAATATTCTTAATATAACCAAACACACTATACAGACATTGTATTGTAGACTTCCCCGAATCTTAGGGACAGTCCATTCTGTATTTGCCTGCAGTCACAATTCCCTACACATGTCCTGCATGTCACAGAAATAGTCAAAGGAATTACTCTAAAATTTCAATATTTTGGCATCTGAATCACTGTGTCTATACTGTGTCCCCTAAATGAAAAAAAGAAATTATTAGAGGCACTCAGTATATATGACTTTATTTAATCTTTCCAATATTCTGAGACATAGGAGTTATCACTCCCATATTATACGAATAAACAAGCCAGTTTTAGATGATCTACTTAAAGGGCAGTAAGTCTTTAACAAATGAAAGAGGTAGTATTTATATTCAGAAATATCCCTCAGTGGATGGATGGATGAGTGAATGGGCTGATGATTCCTCAGTTATTTATTTTTGTTTTGGCCTCCATTTCCTGCAGAATGAATAACACCTTTGACTGTACCGGAATAGGAAAAAAAAATTTGCTGAAGTTGTTTTCAAAACAAATCTTGGAAACCCATATAATCTTTAGAAATATATTGACTATCAGATTTATCGCTAAACTAGCCAGCTATATGATGAAGAGAATGTGGCAATATAGACATTGAAATGAAACTATTTATTTCCGTAAGTTGAAGTGACCATATAATGCACTGGTATTGCTGAAGCCTATAAATTTCTGAGGATTTGTGTTGTATTGTTTCACAGGGAATGGCGCATAATTCATTTACTGGGCTTCCTTTGGTATGCCTAGCCTGAATATTTCAGCATAAAATTTCTTTTCTCTTTGCAGAAATGGAAATGCAACTGTGATTTCCTGACAGCAGATTTATTTGTCTCTGAATAACAGTGTTTTAAGAAGTGTTTTTATACTTGGCTCCATTTGAGATGCCAGTGGTAACAGGCAGGCAGTAGAGATGCCTACACTGATGTCACTAGACCACCTTCACCATGTTCCTGGTCTCCTCCAGAGTTTAATGATCCTTCAATAATATATTGCAACTATATAATATTTACACTGAAAATAACACATGCATATACTTTAAAAAATGCAGTAGTAAATAATTATTAGGAAGACTAAATAATACAGAGTAACCAAAAGAATAATAAAATAAAATTCTTTCAAGGCTATCTTCATAAAATAATTATTTTTAATAAGTTCACAAATATACTTTTATGACTATATCTTAGGGGCTCTGTAAACTGTTTTAGCTTAACATACACATGTTTATTGAGTTCAAGGCCCTTCCCACTTGGCCCAAATGTTCAAGGACGATGATGATGGGAGCTTGTTCTTGCTGAATATGCAGGTGTCACGGTACAGTGAGGCAAGCAGCATACCCAGAGCAGTCAAAGCAGGACTGGACATGATCCACCGACAAGACTGGTCATTGCTTCTGGTGGGCCGTGAGCCAAGGCAATGCTATGGACTAAATATTTGTGTCCACCAAAAATTTATATGTAAAATCTGTTGTGAAAGGAAAATAAATCTTGGGATTCCCCAAATCACTAAGTCAATGGGGAAAGTCAAGCTGGGAACTGCTTAGGGCACACCTGCCTCCCATTTTATTCCTAAATAAGATAGCCACGAAGGTAAGAAGCTACATACCTCCCTTACAATTTGCCCAGAAGAAAATTCCTGTGGGCTCAGGACACACAGAACTCACCAAAGGCAAATGCATATCTGATTGCTTCCTCTGGCCTATCGTTTATGTAAAAATGCAGAATCACTGAGCCAGACTAAATTGTATATTCAGTGGACAACTGATCAAGGACTCAAAAGAATGTAACCTTTTGTCTTTTACCTACTTCTAACCTGAAGTCCCCACTTTGAATTTTCCTGCCTTACCAGACTGTACCAATGTTCATTTTACACATATTAATTGATGTCTCATGTCTCCCTAAAAGGTATATAAGCAATCTATATCCTGACCACCTTGGGCACATGTCCTCAGAACCTCCTGAGACTGTGTTATGAATGCGTCCTTAATCTTGGCAAAGTAAACGTCCTAAATTGACTGAGAGCTGTCTCAGATATTTGAGGTTCACACCTCAATCTCCAATATAATTACATTCAGAGATGGGGCTTCTAACAGGTAATTAAGGCTAGGTGATGTAATGGAGGTGAGGCCACCGTGATGGAATTAGCATCCTTATAAAAAAATAAAGAGGCAACATACCTTTCCTTCTCTCTTCCTGCAGAAACCAAAGAGAAGCTGTATGAGGACCTGTTCAGGGAAGTCTTCACCAAACCTGATCACGCTGGCACTCTAATCTTGGACTTCGTTTCCAGAACTATGAGAAATAAATGTCTTAAGCCACCTAGTCTGTGACATTCTGTTATAGAAGCCTGATCTAAGACTTGGAGAAGATCATGATAAGGTCTCTCCTGTATTTCTAATGGAACTTTTCCTATAAATATGCTATATTTTATTTTATTTTTTTTATTTTAGGTTTTGGGGTACATGTGAAGAACATGCATGATTGTTGCATAGGTATGCACTTGGCAGTGTGATTTGCTGCCTTCCTCCCCATCACCTATATCTTGCATTTCTCCCCATGCTATCTCTCCCCAACTCCCCACCCCCCGCTGTCCCTCTGCTATTTCCCCCCGATAAACCCCAGTGTGCGATGCTCCCCTCCCTGTGTCCATGTGTTCTCATTGTTCAACGCCCACCTATGAGTGAGAACATGTGGTGTTTGATTTTCTGTTCTTGTGTCAGTTTGCTGAGAATGATGGTTTCCAGGTTCATCCATGTCCCTACAAAGGACATGAACTCATCATCTTTTATGACTGCATAATATTCCATAGTGTATATGGCTATAATTTAGTTTAATAATACAATTTCTGTTCATTTAATCTAGGTTTTTGGTTTGTTTTAATCAGCATGTTTCAAATATATATGATCCTAGCATCAGTGACATGACGTCTTAGGATTTAAAAAAGTATTAGCCTCAAACTTCATTATATGACTTATGAAAAGTCCAACACCCCTGCCTACCAACAAGACACCTGTTAATTCTTAGAGTGAGATAATTCTCAAGTTTATATACTCCTTGAATTTATACTGTTCCTGAAGGCTTTTACTAGTATGCTTTCTTGTCATCTTGCATGTGCTTTTCCTGCTCTATATTAATTTTTCTAAATAAAGAATACAAATGTGCTCCTGGATTTTAGTACCAACAAAAACAACTAAAGTGGCTCTCACAAGGTCTTTGAGTGTGTAGTTATCTTACTGAAAATTTGTCCAGAGAGAGATATTCACAAGCCAGCTTCACAGTGGATGTTGAGATTTAGGGCTGATTCTTCTTAGACGTTCTTTATCGGTCTCCACAATCAATGAATTGCCATAGCTGAGGTATGCCCCTCAATACTGCAACCCATCCCTAGAAGCCTTTCTGGTTCTTTCTGCAACACTTTCCTCTGGAAATCCAACAATATTTCAAATCTTTTTCATTTCCTTATGCACAAAAATTTTGCTTTCTTTGGTTCTCTGAAGCCTCTTTCCAGATTCTACATTTGAGTATGCACATTCATATCTAAATGGTTGACCATCTACTCATTTCCTTAATAAAAATATTCTTTTTCAAGAGGACCTTGTGTGACATTGGTACAGTGGTGAGCATAGCTACTTTCAAGCGGAACTCCCCTGTCACTTATGAGGATAATATATTCTTATACATTTTGCTATCCATACTGACTTACAGAAAAATGGGAGAAGAGAATAAATACTCATATCAGGAAATCATATATTCTCCTTCTTTAAACCTCAGGGCCACCATCTTAGGACCGTGTCATCCTTTTCCTGTGATACAATTTCCAAGGTGTACCTTGTTCTTCTTAGCTCTTTGAAGTTGTCACCACCCATTCATCCATGTGGTTTTTTTATCCCCCAAGCCTACTTGGTTGATGAAATTAGGTTGTAAAGATTCAAAATTTCTCATTGCTCCTTAAAACAAGACCGTGGACCATTTTCACTTTCTTACAAATATTCTTAGTTATGCAGGTAAGTACATTTACTTTACAGCTTTATAAGTGTAATGGGATCTCAGAAAACTTCAAAGTGCTTTTCATCATGCATTTCTTTCTGACATTCTTGACTTGTTTAGAAGATGATATGTGACAATAACTTGGACTCCTGATTTTTCTTCCTCTCTGAGAATAGAGTTCATTTTTCCTGTCCTCTACTTTTTTTCTAAAAACTGGATAACTCCTTTAAAAGGATTCTATCCTTAAATCATGGCCCCAAATGACCGGAATATAACAGTAGGCATTCTAATCTCAAGGAAAGTCTTAATCTCATGCACAGGTTGGCAATGAGAAAAAAATGGATTAAAATCATGGCCAAAATATGGCATCTAGCAAAAACTGCTTAACCACACATAATATCTTTTTTTTCTTCATCAGTAAAATGAAACTAGTCCTATGGTGTAATAAGCATTATAGACATTAAAGAACCTACAAAATTTTTGATATTTAGATATCCCTAACACACCTTAGCTTAGTAGAAAAACAATAGCTGACTTCCTTATAGCTTTGCTTTTAATTATATAACCTTGAACAAATAATATAACTTCTCTTATGTCTCAGCTTCATCAACTGTCAAATGGAAATGCTAACACCTGCTGGGGAATTCATGAATATGCTTTGATATCAGCTGGAGTGTCCAGTCTTTAATATTCTAATGAAATCTGCTTGAACTCTATGCCATGGACAGTGAAACATCAACCTGTACACAATTCAGCCATTCTGAAACTTTCACCAGATGCAGTGAGGGTGGGAATGTAAGTGCTCGCTAGTTACCTTTGTTCCTGAAGACCCACTGAATGAGTTATGCGAACCCATGATCTTATCATCTCTTGATGTTGACACATTCCTCCATGTTTAATCTTGAATTCCTCTCCTTTGGATCCTACTCAAATTGTTACTCATCAAGACTTGTGGATATGTCACCAATTTTACTGAACTTTTGTGACAGCTCCAGGAAAATTACACAGAACCTTGGATTTTTGCCTACTGTCTGTGGAAAGCTCTAGACCTTTGTTGTCAGGTGCTGACCCTTCTAGCACCTAGTGTTTTCTGAAAGCTTAATTCCTCGATTTTGTTTTGGGATTTTGGGGTTTTTTTTGGTGGTGGCTGTGATATGTGCTTTTTTTTTTTTTTTAGTAAACCAATGTAGCTCTCCATTCTGTTTTTACTTATATGAAGATTACTTAGTGTGCTCTGTTATGTCATCATGTGCTTTCTCCTCAGAGACGAAGTAGAACTATCTGACTTTTCACATGTTCTTCCCCTTCTCTCTGCCCTTCTGTCTACCAAGGAAGGGGGTGCTAAAGTTTGTGTTCTGACTATGATTCCATCTGCCTGCAAGGAAGAAGCAGCTATTGCCAGTTTTAGTTTGAAATATCTTTCCTAGCCTTTGTTTCCACATTTAAAGCATTTAGTACATTTATACTTAATAGGTTCTTAATGAGCATTGGTGGAGAGGAAATGGGAAAAAAATGATGTGGATAGAGAGTGTAGTAAGATTAGAAGGAAAATGAGTAACATAAAAAGAAAAAGTAGGGAGCTGATGTGACAAAAGGCAGATTTCCAGGGATCTTATTTTTACATATTCCTTTTTTATTTTTATTTTTTTTTTTGAGACCGAGCCTCGCTCTGTCACCAAGGATGGTGTGCAGTGGTGCGATCTCAGCTCACTGCAATCTCTGCCTCCTGGGTTCAAATGATTCTCCTGCCTCAGACTCCTGAGTAGCTGGGATTACAGATGTGTACCACCACGCCTGGCTAATTTTTGTATTTTTAGTAAAGATGGGTTTCACCATGTTGGCCAGACTGGTTTCAAACTCCTGACCTTGTGATTCGTCCATCTCGGCCTCCCAAAGTGCTGTGATTACAGGCATAAGCCACCACACCTGGTCTATTTTTACACACTCTTAATGCCAAATTTCTAAATTTCCTTAATGCTGTACATATGATGAGCAAAAATAACCTGTCTAGAAGCCTGAGTAACTGCCCCCCTGCCTCTCATTGCTATGCATAGCTCTTCCTCTTTCTCCGCTGACATATGGCAGCACCTGTTGGGAGTTAGGAGAACATCTCTCTCTCCTAGGTAAAAGCACAGATGTAGGAAGGCAATGATTTCAGAGGGTTTATTTTAGAAACAGAAAACGGTTTCCTAATGACAGGCTGGTTGGAAGGGAGTTGCATCTCATTGGTGATGCTGGCAGATCACCCTCCGCTGATCTGTTTTGTCATTTTGTTGCCTGTTGAGGAGACAACAAAATGTTGGTGAGCAGCTGGTGGCGGAATTATGTTTTATGTGCAAAATGTGGGAGAAAATTCTGGCCCCGTGCTATAATTGCCTGATTGGATGGGGGTAGGAAAATGAGCCATGCTTTTATCTGAATTAAATGTGCTTTCTCTCCTCCAGGTTCAGCACCCTTAACTGTGATTAGAGTCAATGTGCAACAGCCTTTGTATATTTCAAATGTCTTTTTTTAAAAAGACAAAAAAACTGCTGTGAGCTTTCTTGAGAGTCAGAGTCCGGCAGGACTGTGGGGATGTGATATCTTACTTTATCTGTAAGGAGTTAGGGCTTGCCAGAGAAGTGGACCCAGACAGTAGACATTTCATTTTATTTATTTATTTTTTTGAGAGGGAGTCTCACTCTATTGCCCAGGCTAAAGTGCCGTGGCACCATCTCGGTTCACTGCAACCTCTGCTTCCTGAATTCAAGCGATTCTCCTGCCTCAGCCTCTTGAGTAGCTTGGATTACAAGCGTGCATCACCATGCCTGGCTAATTTTTGTATTTTTTTTTTTAGTAGAGACAGGGTTTCATCATGTTGGTCAGGCTGGTCTCGAACTCCTGACCTCGTGATTCACCTGCCTTGGCCTCCCAAAGTGCTGGGATTTCAGGCATGAACCACCACACCCAGCCTACATTAGACATTTTAACAAAGGAGCATGCACATGGAACAGTGGGGAGAAGACCGATCAACAGGGCTTGGAAGGAAATACGGTTAGGCAGGCAAGACTCAGTAGAGTAGAAACTTTTAAGGTTCTGATATCTTTTGTAAAATGTATTATTAATATCCATGGCACAATAATTGCTCAGAGAATTTAGACAATTGACTCATGCACCATCTTATTTTTGCTCCAAAGTATGATTATTTTGCTCCAAAGTTATATGTGTTTGTTTTCTAAGCTGTTAGGAAAATTGCACTTCCTGTGTTTTTACATAATTTAATAAAATATTATCTCAAATAGTGGCATATGAATGCAAGAAGAAAGTTTTTATTTGAAAATTCAGTTGAAACTATTGTTAAAGGCGACTAAAAACATCCCTGTCAAATGTGGTAAGAGCATGTTAACTAAAGCTTGGAAGATAATCATGAGAATCAAGATGAGCTACCTTCGGATTCATTTACCATCATGTAAAAGATATTACTCCACTGGAAAGTAATAAAAATTAAAAATTGAAAAGGATTTATTGTGGGATTTTATTTAAGGTAAAATTAACAGAACACCAACCACAACATCTATGCTCAAGGAAACGAGCTTTACCTTCTAAAAAACTGGCAGACAAATGTGTACTTAAAATGCTAACTGCACACATGCATGCACGTGTATACCATGTTTTATGACTTCCCTCCTTAGCCATTATTTTGAATAGTTTGCCAATGTCCGATCTGGATTAAAAGGAATCAGAAGTCTTTAACTTTGCTATGAGTGCACAAAATTATTCCATATAGATAAGTAGATGATGTCAGTTGGGACCAAAACGAGATAACATGAGATAGGAGGGTAGAAGGAGAGTCTGAGTGGAGAGAGCATAACAGGGAGAGGCAGCATGTCACCAGGCAGCACAGTCATAGTCACTGAAAGAGGTCTGAGGGTAGAACTCCAGCCCATGTGCAAAGGGAGTCTGGAAAGAGTAAGTCATGGTGTAGCCCTAACAGTGTCAGAAGATGGGATGGCTAACGATAGACAGATTTAGAGATAAAGAAGAAAATAAACACTGTACAAACAGAGAGGAGAGTAGACTGGCAGATATATTGGGGACTTCATCGTCTAGTATAGCTGCAACACTGGCAGGCCAATTATTCTTTCTGACCCTCAATTTCCCCCTCATCTGTAAACTGTGGCTAATTGGAAGAATTAAATTCATAATATATTTATACCACCTATTATATATCTAATAGTTAAACTAAACATGTCCACTGGGCAAGAAATTATTTTAGGTGTAGAGAATACCATAGAAAATAAAAGAGGCAGAAAACTACTCTTGTGAAACTTACTCTCCAGTGGGGAGACCGACACTAAATAATTAGAATATAATGCAATGGCAGCGAATATACTCTGAAACAAATAAAGCAGGTCTAGGAAATGGAACATTTTCATGATTGTATAAGGGTAGGTGGGAGTGAGATGGGTTATTAATCTATGTACTCTTTCTATTTTTATTCTAACTGGAAAGAAAAGGAGAATACAGTATTGTAGCTATAATTAGTGACAATTTCTCAGCTTCCTTCAGCACAAAACAGAAGTGACTCATGTCCAGTGTATTAGTCCATTCTCAGTGTATTAGTTTGGTACTGCTATACAGAAATACATGAGACTGGGCAATTTATAAAGTAAACATGTTTAATTGACTCACAGTTCTGCATGGCTGGGGAGGTCTCAGGAAACTTACAATCATAGAGGAAGAAAAAGCAGGCACCTTCTTCACAGGATGGCAGGAGAGAAAGGATGTGAAGGAGGAACTAACAAACACTTTTAAAACCGTCAGATCTCATGATAACTCAGTATCAAGACAACAGCATGGGGGAATCTGCCCACATGATCCAATCACCTCCCTCCCTCGATATGTAGGGATTGCAGGTCCCTCCCTTGACACGTGGGAATAACAATTCAAGATGAGATTTGAGTGGGGACACAGAGCCAAACAATACCAGCCAGCAAGCTTCAGAGGGCCCCTTTAAAAAACAAATTAATGATATAGCATGATAGTTTTTGTTCTTAGTCTAAGTGTTATATAAACTTATGGATAACTCAAAACAATACAGTGAATTATTAAAAAGTAAAAAAAGAAAATATAAAAGTCACTCCACAGCCCATCATCCAAACATAGCAACTGTTAACAATTTTTTAGTTTTATTTTCCTCATTTTGGTAAACTTTTTTTAAAGATAGCTCTCAATGTCCTAATACCCTTATTAATAGGACAAATACAGGCACTTGCCAGAACTCTTAAAAATATATAAATATGTGTAAATATATGCATAGACACACATTCAGATATATGTATGTATATAAAGAAACATATATACATGTGTATATAGACATGCATACATGCATTTATATGTATATAGATATCTACTGTATAAACATATACAAGTATGTGTATATGTATGTATGCAAAAAGAAAGAGAGAGATAATTTTGTGGTTTGTGACCTTGGGTAGGGCATTTGACTCCTAAGGAGTCTCATTAACTTTTTTGAAAGTGAGTTTGTAAGGCAGAAACGGTAGTGTTTTTCAGCATTTCCTTCCTGCTACTGTTCGAATCTATGTGTCCTTTCAAATTTCATATGTTGAAATTTGACCACCAATGTGATAGTATTAAGAATCGGAGCCTTTAGGATGTGATACGTCATGAAATACAATCAGTAACCTTATAAAAGAGGTAGAAGGAACCAGCTAGACCTGTTTGCCCTTTCATTCCTTCCTACCTGTGAAGGTGCAGCAGGCAAAGAGCCATTTGGAAGCAGAGAACAGGCCATCACCAGACATAAAACCCACTGCCACCTTAATCTTGGACTTCCCAGTAAATACATTTCTGTTGTTCATAAACTGCCCAGTCTCAGGTTTTTGTTTTTATTTTTGTTACAGAGGCACAGACTATGAGACTCCCTGACATTCCCAGCTCCTACAGCTAGGCAAGGCCTTGCCTGTGTGATTGGTTTTACGCTGAGGCTGTGACAAAAGCATAATTCCCCAGTGCTTTTCTTTCCCTGCTGTGGGGACCAAGGTGGCAGAGGATACTGTCCCGAGGAGCCTCGTCAGGCTGGTACACCAGCAGAGCAGAACCCTCCTCACCTTGTGATGGGCAAGGAACAGGAGCAAGAAATAGACCTTTGTTGTGTGAAATCACAAAGTGGTTCAGTTACTGCAGGGTGACCTGCCAGCCTGACCAATGCAGCATAAGAAGACACATCTCAGCCAGTCATGAGGGTTAGATAAGCAAGTGTGTAAGGCCTGTGATAGATGCTCAGTAAATACCAGTTGAATTTAAGTGGCAAAGACTAGTAGAGAGGAAATCAGTTATATCACAAATACCTTACAGTAACTTTTTGGGGCAACAAAGGAAAAAAAACAAAACACTGATTGCTGCTTTCTAGTTATCTTCAAACTTCGTATACTTTTCAGATTGAATTTAAAGTTTCTTTATGCTCTTTCTATTGCCAAAGGAAGCCCTCCAAGATCATAACTGGGAGGCCACTTTCCATTAAAGTCATCCAGCAGTTATTCCCCCGCCACTATTCCCCTCACCCCCTATGCCACAACCACCCTGCCCTCCTGGCTCAACACTTGAAGATGATTCCTGCGTCTGACCTTTTCACCTCCTGCTCTCACACCTGTCATATACTTCCAGTCGGTCTGCCCACACTGGTTTCTTTTCATGATTAGATGTCAATTCGTAAATTGCCTCCTGGGAGAGGAATTCCTTGACTTCCTTATTTAGTGCTGTTTCCTACTATTTATATCAGTCACTTTCAATCACAAATCCCTCTTTCATATATTTCTATTTCTTAACAATGTTGAACATTTACTTATTCACATATTTACTGGTTTACTCTCTGTATCCCACCCTCTGCTGGCTTGTGTAAGTTCTATGAGAACATGGACTGTACTGTCTTGGATCAGTGCCTGATGCATTAATAGTATTTGTTGAATAAATGCACAGGCAATTACTGGATCCTAGAGACTGCAGTGGGTGCTGCAGTTGGAACAAATTTGAGTAAAATACGGTAGAAGAAATGAACACTAATTAAAGACAATGGAAATTTTCTATCAGCTGAAGGTGCAATCCATTCTTACTCAATTGGAGGCAGCAGGGAACTCTTCAGAGGTAAGATTATTCAATCTTAACTATGGAGAATGAGTAAACTTTTGAATGGTGAGTTGCAATGGCAGTGAAGGTTAGAAGATAAAATACATTCCTTGTCAACTGAAGGCTAGGATCAACACGAAACTGTGAAAATGCAGGACTTGTTTCAGCAAGAGTGACTATTTTAGTTAACATTTGTGGAGGAGGGATAAAGGGAGAGAGAACAAGAATCCTTAATAGTGATAAGGACAATTTTTTAAAGTTATTTTTTAGTTTTTTGAGACAGAGTCTCAGTCTATCACCCAGACTGGAATGCAGTGGTGTGATCTTGTCTCACTGCAATCTCCTCCTCTTTCAGGGTTCAGGTGATTCTCATACCTCAGCCTCCTGAGTAGCTGGGACTACAGGCACACACCACCATGCCAGGCTAATTCTTGTATTTTTAGTATGGAAGGGGTTTCGCCATGTTGGCCAGGCTCGTTTTGATTTCTGACCACAAGTGATCCACATGCCTCGACTTCCCAAAATGTGCTGGAATTACAGGTGTAAGCCACTGTGCCTGGCCAAAGAGAATTTTTTTTTTTTTTTTTTTTGAGATTGAGTCTCACTCTGTCACCAGGCTGGAGTGCCGTGGTGTGATCTTGGCTCACTGCAACCTCCACCTCCCAGGTTCAAGCAATTCTCCTGCCTCAGCCTCCTGAGTAGCTGGGACTACAGGTGCCTGCCACCACATCTAGCTAATTATTTTTTGTATTTTTAGTAGAGATGGGGTTTCACTGTGTTAGCCAGGATGGTCTCAATCTCCTGACCTGGTGATCTGAAGGACAATTATTAATAGGAATAGTATGTTAGTGAGAGATAAAATGTTATAATGAATTGAAACAAAGAGTTTTCTGTTCTTTAGTAAGTCCCATTTTTTGTACATTCTTTCTTCTAAGTAAAAAGCTGGGCTAGAGAGTGTGAAGCTATGTTTCCTGCTCTGTGTCACCCTTTCCTTGTTTCTCCCTTTCTCAGCCTCAGTGTGTTCATCTTTCAGATGAGGACGTACTCATTGTACTTTGCAGCACACCACCCTGTGGAGACCTCCAACAGGCAGGTGAGAGCGCTTTGGGAAACTTGGTTCTCTTACTTGGGCAGTTTTGTGGCCTTCACTGGCTCTCTTCCACTTTGGGGGCATGTTGAACAAAGGAGATGAAGAACAGGGTGCGATGAAGGAGAAACTCTTAATCCAGGTTTCCTAGGAGAAGGACCCTGGTTAAAATGCTGATGTTTCACTTAGGAGGTATATTCAAAGCGTATCTGTAGCAAGGGGAAAAGAGAAAGTGAGGCAGAGAAGGGTGGGGGACAAATACCAGTTGCCCTTCTCCAAGAAGAAACAGCCATGCTCTGCCCTTGCACGGGTATTCAGGAGACCTGTGCCTCAGACACTTGCAGGAAGCAGGATTAGGAATTAATCTGCCTGTACCCTTCCATTCCTGCCCCACACAGGTGCAGAGCTGCCTTCAGCCCTGATTCCCATTAGCGCTTCTAGGTTGCAGCTTTTGGGAAGCCACATTCTGTTCCCTGCACACTCCCGGGCAGGCACAGTGGAGGAGCCAGAGAGTCCTGGCTATGCCTCCAGTCTGGGAAATGTTTAGGAGCCCTCCTGGAATTAGTCTCAAGATGGCTTTTTGGATGGACAGATCTCCAAGGCTCAAGAGACTGGTGTGGTCCAGATAATTGGAGGCAGCACATGAAAGATGACCAATGCAAGAAGATGCACAGCATTTGCACAGTATTTTACAGTTGTTAAATGTCTCCTATGTGTCCTCTTTTTTTATTCTTACAACTTTCAATGGAGTAATCCAGAGGGGCCACTCGGATGCCTGTGAGCTACGTCTTCAAATTTTAGAGCTTCATTTGAAATACCCGTGGTTGAGTTCATATGTCTTCAAATGTCAATATGAAGACACCAGTGCCTGAGTCTGGTGAGGCAGGACTGGGCTGGACACCATCGCTGGAGATAAATCAGTGAAGGAAAGACACCCACCTTGGGAGTTTTAGCAGGAAGAACCTGGGCTTGTGGGGCGCCTCCAGCTCTGTCTGTAACAGACCATTTTAAAAACAATACCTAAAGCAAATATGGCCACACTGATATCTGTTAGTCAAATATAAACTCCACAGGGATGGGGCATTTGTTCCCAGACATGTCCTCAGAACAGCGAATGTCTGCTCCCCAATCCATATTTGTTGCATAAGTTAAAATGTTAAATCTGGGAGCTGAGAACAGAAGGGTCTTGTTGTATTTTCCTTTCTTTTCCGTATGTTTAACATATTTTATTATTAGTTTTTTGTTGTTTTAAGATTACATCTACTATCAGAAAGAAAATTGTTTAACATGAAGGCTTAGGAAAATGGAGGAGATGAAATTTGACAGATTCATCAAGCAGTTTAAAAGGAAGATAAGCATCATTCTCTTACTATCTGAATTTATAGGTAATTAAATGGATTCAACAAGGTGCAGATACTTGCAAAGGTCACACAGTGAAGACTGTGGGTCTGGACCACACACCCAGCATCTGTAGGTGGTGACAGCTTAAACTTTGGAGCCAAATGGACATAGGGTTGAATTCTTTTTCTTTTTCTTTTTTTTTTTNTTTTTTGTGCTTATTCAAGTAACTTCTTTTTTTAATTTTTTTCCCTTTTATTTATTTTATTGCATTTTAGGAGGGTTGAATTCTGATCTACAGACTTTCATGTGTGTGGATGTGAATGGTTTAAAAGACGTCAAAGGGTTTAATAATATTCATTAGGTACAAACAGTTAAGTGCCAATGTCAGATACTGCTTTTTATTACCCTGTGCCAGAGGCTATTTTCAACATTATTCTTTTAATCCTCATATAGATTCTTTGGGATTCATGGGTTAAAAAATGGTACCTCAGACATGTTCTGTAACTTGGTCAAGATCATACTGCTAATAAATCGCCAGCCATTCCAAGTGTGGTGATTCTGCGGAACTCCAGCTCATGGTGCCAAGTGTCCAGTCTACCACCAAAATCATACCTTGAGAGAGTGGTAGTTTTTTAAATACAAACTAGGTCTCTCTCACTCCAAAGCCATTTTATGTTCTCTCCTCTCTCTCTCCCTCTCTGGCCCTCTTTCTCTCTCTCTCCTCCCCTGCCGGTTCTCTCTTTCTCTCCCCGCCATTCTCTCTCTCTCTTTCTCTCTCTCTCCCCCCATCTCTGTCTCTCTCCCCCCACCGCCTCTGGTTCTCTCTCTCTCTTTCCTCTGTGTCTGTCTCTCTTCTCTTTCCCTTTTTCTGTCTCTCTCCCTCTCTGTCTTCTCTCTCTGACTGTTTTTCTCTAGGATCTGCATGGTATATCTGAAGATTTTATCTTATTCCTCCCTGTATCAGCAAAGAGATTAGCTTGAGCACTCTTTTTATTTTGGAATTCACACAGAGGAAAGATTTCTGAATGTACACCAATGCACACTTTATCTCATACCGTAAAAGCCACACACTGCTCTTTAGCTGTTTGATAGATCAAATTAAGAAAGTCCTAAGAATTCCAAATATAGTTTAACTTGTATTATGTTGTACAAATAATCATGTTTTGGATATCAGACAGTACACTGACAACCTTACTTCTTTTGCCTGTGTTTTATTACAGCATAAAGCCCAGCCAAGAATGTATTTGTCAGTTGTTAAAGACTTACAGAAAAATATGGTTATAAGTACAAGGATAACGGCATTGGATTTACAGAGGAATAATTTTTGGCTGAGAAACCTTTTACCTCCTAAAGCCAATGGAAGAGTGCCTGAGAAATAAGCTGAAGCCCATGTTCAGTGTTTAATTTCCGTCTTCAAACATAGATATCAGCAGAGGTTGGGGGTGGTCCCACACATAAATACAGCATCCAAAGAAGTTTCAATGCTGTCCTCCTTTTCTGTCTTATGTGTCATGGAACTCCAATACCCTCTAAACCTGAGTCTCCCTGTAGGAACTAAAACCCCATTATTCTTAAGTGATCTGGTTTGATGTCACCAGAGCAGTGAAGTAATTATAATTCTCCATTGCAGTATTCTTTCTGGACTAATAATGCTCCATTAGTATCTTTCAAAGCCAGAAGAAATTTTGATTTAGGAAAAAGCACAGTGGTAGCCAAAAGTGAAAAGCAGAATAAAATACATCCCACTGGCTTTGTATAATCCCTTGCTAACACATGATTTATTATTGAGACAGTCCTGAATGCCTTATTCACTGCTGGCAAGGAAGGAGGATTCCATCAAACTGGGGAAAAGACTTGCTTCCTTTTGTGGACGCTGTCAGCAAACACACAGAAATGATTCTGAGCGCTTTCCACTCTGTAAACAACTTAGAGGTGATGAGGAAAAGGGGCAAAATGGAATGCAGTTCTAACAAATTGGGAGTTCACTATGATTATACAATATAATATTAAATACCATAGAAATTATGGCTTCAAATTATTACGCATTTATGTTTAACAACAATGTTATAATAGTTACATGATATATTTAATAATGTCAAAAATACATAAGTATATCTTTATACTCTCTTACAAGTGACTCTAATTCTAAATTATGTGTATATATTTGCATATATATTATATAAATTGCAGTATGTAAAAATGTGTGTGTCTGCATATGGATATGCACATATATACATGGACTAAATATTTTCTTGCATTTTCACTAATTTTTACCATATCTTGCTCTTGATTTATTTGTATTGTGCTTTTTCTTTAGAAGCTGTTGCTGTGTTGGTCGGAAGTCTGGGAAGAGACAAAAAGAGAGGAGATTAATCTGTACTTCCGGGGGCTGATGAAGAATGTATCTTGGAAAGAAGGAAGACATGGTGAGAGAGAGAAGAGCTCTATCTGAATTCTCAAAAAGAAGATTTCAGGAGATTCTGTCCTGTTCTAAATGCTTTAGATGTGAATGCAAGCCCATAGCAGTTATGATTTAACATCACGTTTTAATTATTTCTGGATATTGGACTGGTATATATGTCTTCTGATTGTTGCACCCTGCAGAGAGGAATTATTAAATGGCATTCCAGCTTTATGGGAGTACATATGTATTAATAAATGGATGCATAAGTATGCCAGCCCAGGTTACAGACCCAATTTCAGAATGATACCTATTAATGGTAGCCATTTAGTCATCTCTGTGCTAATGGTAGTATTTTTCCTAACAGAATTTATTTAAATAAGTATTTATTGACTTTGGAAATAATGCAGTAAACAAAAATGATGTTGTATATCATGAAATATTCTCGTAAGTTAATAATTTTAAGTGAGGACAGCAGCCATGAGCTCAAAGAATAAATCCTTGTAACCAAGTCATTACTTTGTCATATAATACTATGGGTAAGATTATAGGCTTTAGAAACAGACTGCCTATCTTCAAATGTTATTTTATCACTTACTAGTTGTATGACCTTGGATAGTGACTTAGTCTCCCCTCACCTCAGTTTCCTCATCTGTAAAATGAGGATAACTCATCTAATGTCTTAGGGTGAATAGGAACATGCAATGGTCATACATCTAAAGCATTTAGAACAGGGACCAGCATGTAGTAAGTGCAGAGTAAATGTTAGCTACTTCTTCATTACGTCCTCTACAGGATGGTTATAATAATTGAAGAGGACATATTTTTGAAGTTTTAGTACAGTGCCTGCCATAAAATGAATACTCAACATGCAAGGTTGCTTTTCTGTTCCTTGTTAACATGTTATCTAGACTAACAGAGTATGTAACAGCTAAATGCCTCAAATTTATGCAACACTTTACAAGCTACACTGACATTAACACTCGTTACCTCATTTTATTCTTTTAATGCCTTGTCATATGTACTCTATTATCTCTGTTTTAAAGTTGAGACTCAATACGTGTAAGCTACTTTCCTAAGGTTATGCAACTACAAATGAGAAATAGAAAGAGGTAGGTTTCCTGAGCATCCACTTATACCAATGAGTGCACTTGGCATCTAATCTTCAAGGTGCTATTCAATTTTCCAATGATTAAATTGGGATTTAATTAATCTTTTAACCAAGTTAGGGATTATTATCAGTGAAGGTTAATAATGAGTGTCAACTTGGCTGGATTGAAGGATACAAAGTATCAATACTGGGTGTGTCTGTGAGGGTGTTGCCAAAGGAGATTAACATTTGAGTCAGTGGGCTGGGGCCGGTAGACTCACCCTTAATCTGGTGGGCACAATCTAATCAGCTGCCAGTGAATACAAAGCAGACAGAAAATGTGAAAGTTGAGACTGGCCTAGCCTCCCAGCCTACATCTTTCTCCCAAGAGGGATGCTTCCTGCTTTCAAGCATCAGACTCCAAGTTCTTCAGTTTTTAGACTTGACTGGCTCCCCTTGCTCCTCAGACTTGCAGACAGCCCTTATCGTGGGACCTTGTGATCATGTAAGTTAATACTTAATAAACTCCCCTTTATATGTGTGTGTGTGTGTGTGTGTGTGTGTGTGTGTGTGTGTGTGTGTGTGTATCTCCTATTAGTTCTGCCCCTCTAGGGAACCCTGACTAATACAGTATCCATTGAGATGCACACCATCCACAGCTACAGAAGTGTCAGAATCAGTCTTTGCACCTAAGTCTGTCTATGAATTCGGTGTGTTAATTCTTTCTATTAAATCACATACACCATTGCATTCATATGAACATTCTGTTTTCATGATTTTTTTACCTTAAATATCAAGAATAATAGGATATGTTAGCTTCATGCTCCGTGTATGTAAAATGAAAACTACATCTGTAAGGTTTGAATTAACACATCTACAGAGCTCTCATTTTTTTATCCTGCCCTAAATTCATCAGAGTTTTAGTATGAAAATCCAAATTAAAAAAAAANAAAAAAAAAAAAAAAAAGCAACCAAGTAAAGAAAAGGCAGCAGCTACGAAGGCTGCCGGGTGTCTATAAGCAGCAGGCCCGTCTCTGGTCTCTTGGGTCCCGATAAGCAATGCCAGCCCTTTTATCTCTCAGTGCCTTAAGCTACTGTGATCTGTTCAGCCTTCTGTGGCTACACATGTCTCCAAGCAGAGTGATCGCTCCTAACAGCATGAACTCTGCATTTTCGTCCCCCCTGCCTTTTGAATCACTCTAAATTAAGCAGTGGTTATGTGCACGAGCAGGAGGAACAAGACTGCTGGGGTCCAACAGAACTACCTAAAGTTTACAATGGTTTAAAATCTCCACAACAAAAAAGAAAAGATAAAATTGACTTTCCTTTGTTTAAAAATAAATAATATAAATAATTCTGCTTTTTGCACAAAGGTTCCTGTGCTAGGAGACTAGAGCATGTAAGAGATAAGTAAAATTGTTTGTTCAAATGCTACTCTGTTGGATTCGTTGTCAGTGGATGAAGGGATGTAAAATTCTCAATGAGAAAAGGGACTCAGCTTGGCTATTGTTCTGAAGATACAAAAGTAGGGTTATAATGTAGGGAATAAGAGCTAGGAGAGAAAGAAGAAAAAGTAAAGGAATGAGACTAAATTATCTAGAGTTATTGCTAAATTGTCCCCAGGAAAAGGTAAACCTCACTGGGGACCAGTTTGTATGACACAGGTAGGCACCTAGCGCTGTCCAAAGGGAAGTCTGTGACCTTGTGGGAGCTCTTCTCACTTGTGAGTGATGGTCATGGTCATGCACCAGGTAAGCGGCAGAGGCTGGTTTGGAATCCCTGTGTCCTGATCCGTCCGATAGCTCAGATAGACAGCTTCCCAGGACATTAGGAGGATGTCTCTGATTCCTGAGTCAGGTGATGGTGCTGCTCTGAGTTCTGCTGCTGGTGAGCTGTCTGATTTTGTACCAGTCACTTTCCTCATTCTCCCACCAAAAAGAGTACATGATTTAATGGATGATTCTTTAGCAACTCCTATAGGCGAAAGCATTCATCTTGGCATGCCAAGAAAGATGAAGGATAATGTGACCAGATTGTGGAATCCTTCTCAAGTAGCTTATGGAGCATGGGACTGGAACTTGCTCAAATTGTATTAAGGGACAAAGGAGAGTAATGCAGAAAGTTGCTGAGTGGTAGGAGGTCTACTCTGCTGTTACAATAGGTCCAATTGTAGTCAGAATACCTTCTCTTAGATTCTGATGCAGGTGCATGGTAAAGGGTCTTCACAGGGTCTGAGACTGGATTTCTCTCTTCTCTTCCTGCATCCAGTTCCTTGTAGCATCACCATGCCTGTCTCCTGCCCTCCTCTTAACTCGTGCAATCTGTATCTCAGACAGCTCTGCTAACGTTATCCTAATGCAAATCTATGTTGCCTTCCCTGTTTAAAACCCTTCGGTTGCACCCATTCCAATCATTTTCCTTTAAAATAACCTCCAAATGCTTTTAATAGGATATATAAGAACTTTCATGGTTAGATCCAATTTTCTCTTCCACTTCACCTTTTCCCTGCCAGCTTCGCCTCTATGCAGCTAATTGGAGTTCCCCAGATGGACTGTATATTCTCTCCACTCCAGACCTTTGCACATGCAGAAGATCCTCTTCTTGTTTTTCTTTGCCTGGTACATACTATTCTTTGGTTAGGTCTCAGTCAAAATGCCATATTTTATAAAAAGGCCTTGCTGTACTCTGGCTGCATACTGGCCTCCTAAATTTGTATCACCTTAGAAGCAATTAAGAAAATACCACAGCTGCTGTAGCCACCAGTCCATTGAATTCAAATCTGTTGTGATAAAAAGTTACAGAGTCTGAGCATCAATGTTTTTAAAGAGCTTCTTAGGTGATTTTACTCTGCAGCTAGGTTTGAGAACTCTTGTGTAGATAGCCTTACTGTCCCTCTTCTCAATTCTGCAAAAAGCGCTTTGTCTTCTACAGCAGAAGCTATAAACTCTGGAAAGAGCTATGAGGGTCTTACCCTGCCACGACTATCAACTCTGTCATTGCAGCTTGAAAGCAACCATAGACAATATGTAAACAAGTGAGCATTGCTGTGTTCCAGTGCAATTTTCTTTATAAAAACAGGTTGCATGACAGATTTAGTTTAGAAGTTTGCCAACCTCTGCTTTATAGAATACCTGGTAGTCCATACCACACTAGATTGCAATTGTCTGTATACACATCCATTATGAATACATGAACATTCACCCAACAAGCATTCATGAATACATGAATATAAGGATGGAAGATCGAGCAGTACTTAAGTCCTGTTACAAGGCTAGGTTCTTATGAGAAAGGCATCTGAGTCCTGGCAGTGAGGCCGGGTAAAGGGGAGAAGAGTCATTTTAAAATCCCATTCTACGGTATAGTAGAGATTTATTTTCTAAAGTCTTTCCCAGTTCTGATACTCTATGGCATGTGAATCATCCCTAGGAAAATGCTATTGGAAAATACTTCTTTAGACAAAGAAAATAATTTCCTCCCAGTGTCCTTTCCTTCATTCTCTTAAGACTCACCCAGAGCAATGCTTGAGGGCAGCCAAAAAGCCATGAAAATGATCCCAACTCTGTTCAAGATTTTCAAAAACAGCATATTATTCACATACACCACCCTACCGCCCTGTGCCATGGATCTTAGATTCAGACAGCTGATTAATCTCTCTTAAGCTGTGCTTTAGATCTCACTTCCCCAAATTCTCCCACACTTAGCTGTTTCCTCAGGCTAAAGTTTAAAAGCATTATCTTAGCCTTAGAGATCTCCCATACTCTTGAATTCTCCAAATGCTGCCTCCACTTCAAGTCAAAGATGAATGTTCAAGTCAAAGATGAATCTAAGGTGAATGTTAGATTCACAGTAGTGAACACAGTTTGCCTTAGCAGTGATGGAAAGATAGTTCTCTCTCTCTCCCACCTCCACACACATATGTGCGCGCGTGCGCACACACACACACACACACACACTCATCTACTTTAGAGCTAACAAAATATTTCCCATGTGTTTATCCATGTGATCTGATACATATTATTTAAACTCTCCAAGTTTTAAGTTGCAAAGCCTCAACATTACCTGAGCCATAAAGCTGTCATAGGGATTAAGAGATGAGCATGTTGACCTTTTAACACTCTGTCTGGCATACGGAGAGTAGTTATTACCATTAATATATTAATATTTTCATATCCTCTGACCCTCTCCAAAAGCCTGTGAGATAGTCAAAGGAGAGGCAATTATCCCTTCCTTGTAGGGGAAAAAACCAAAGCCCTAAAATGTTAGGATATTTGCCCAAGATCACACAGCATTAAGCCATAATTAGACCTAAGCATTCTCATTCCTAAGGCTTTTCCCACCATACCTTGCTCCTTTTGAGAATTTATCTATTTTTGAAACATTGTCATAGACAAAATTGCATTATTACTAACGGGGATAGATTGTTTTTTCATGTAACTGCTTGCATTAGGCCCTAAGTTTCCTCATCTATAAGTAGAGAACGTTGGCAAATTATCTTTAAAGTTCCATCTCACTCCAGCATTTCAGAAGTTCAGTGATTTTCCAGGCTCTGGATTCTTAATTATTCATGCTAATGGAGAGAAGAAGTGGGAGGGTAATTGAAAAATTACAGATAATCCCTCAAATTGTCTCTGAATCCTTGCCCACGAGGCCGTCATCCTTTCGTTTCAGTTCCTGACAAGGAAATGTAATTGACTGATTTGAGCTTGATCTTCCTTCTGATCTTATTCATTCTCTGGAGGAAATGACTAATGAGCAGAAAAATTACCAAATGAGGGAGGGAGACATCAAAGCAAAGGTGTCAATGATCCATCTGTAAATTGGTTATTTCCTTCCTGAGTTACTGAAGATGCCTCTGCAGTTGTGCCTCATGCTCTGGAAAGATGTGTTCCTGAAGGACTCTTTGCAAGCCAAATATTTATAGACAAAATTGTATATTTCTATGCAGCAGTGAGCTGACTTACAACAAAACCAACCAACCAACAAAATATCTTGTGCTGAAACTTTACCTCTTCCCTCCAATCTTTCTATTGCTTTATGGAATCAAAAGCACACCATTTTCCCCTTCTGTCAAATGGCAGCAATGCTGTTAGGTGTCCTCTCAGAGAAAAGTGGCTGAGGGAAATTAAGCATATGCAGCCAGGAGCACTCATAACTGTTCAAAGTCCTATGCCTTCGACTTCGATGGTGAAGTTTGGAATTCATATATTTTGGGGAAAGATAGATTTTAAAATGTGGATTTATGAAAAAGGAAAACTTTCTCTGAGTGTGAATGTTGGGTATATGTTAGATAAAGAATAAAATATTGATTAGTAGACAGAAGATGATAAAATATGTCCCTAAGTAGAAAGAACACAAAATTTTTCAGATTACAGTTTCCACAATATACAATGAGTTAGACTTACGTCAGTTAAGAAGATACAGTTTGCTAACTACTGTTAGTTAGAACCTGTTTACTACGCTAGTTATAAAGCTATTGTATGTGCAACATGTGAAGTGATATAGAATGTAATTTAAGGTACTAGAACTACCTCCAAATCCCAGCTTTGGCCTTTGGTAGCTGTGTGAGCTTGGGAAAATTACTTAATGTCCTTCTATCGCAGTTTCTGTATTTGTAAAATACAGACAATAAAATTACTTCACAGCCTGTTTTGTGAGGAATTAAATCAGTTAATATACATAAAACTCTTAGAATGAGGTCTCCATGTAGTATGTATTAAATGTTATTATTCATGAGATTATTTATATTTAAATGTATATTGCATATGCTTATTTCTATACATTGATATCTCTTAAACTTCAAACATTGCTGGGAAGTAGAAACCATTGTTATCTTCTATTTCGAGAGCAAGAATGAGTCTCCAATTCAGTCTTTCCGGTTGTAAATATTCATGCTTATTCTAGAACGCATCTATATCATCCCACAGGCCAAGTCTGAACTCTTAAGTAGCTCAGCCCAGCATGGGCCTCCAGCTCTCTGCTTGTGAGTCTTGCCTCTGCTTCTGTCTGGGTCCTGGCAAGCACATACTTAATAAGTGTTGATATGATTATTGCCAGGCTTAAGATGTGTT
>NW_016107564.1:1422278-1439021 GCF_001604975.1 Cebus imitator | reverse complement strand
CAATCCCATTACTGGGTATATATCCAAAGGATTACAAATCGTTCTACTATAAGGACACGTGTACACGAATGTTCATTGCAGCACTGTTTACAATAGCAAAGACCTGGAACCAACCCAAAGAAATAACTAAGTTCAGAGTAGAACTGAAGGAGGTAGAGACACAAAAACCCTTCAAAAAAATGAATCCAGGAGCTGTTTTTTTCTCTTTTTTTTTGTAAACATCAGCAAAATAGACAGACTGCTAGCCAGATTAATAAAGAAGAAAAGAGAGAAGAATCAAATAGATCCAATAAAAAATGATAAAGGGGATATCACTACTGATCCCACAGAAATACAAACTACCATCAGAGAATACCATAAACACTATGCAAATAAACTGGAAAATCTAGAAGAAATAGATAAATTCCTGGACACATATGCCCTCCTAAGTTTAAAGCAGGAAAAGTTGAATCCCTGAATAGAACAATAACAAGTTCTGAAATTGAGGCAGAAATTAATAGCCTACCAATAAAAACATGTCCAGTGCCAGATGGATTCACAGCTGAAATTTACCAAAGGTGCAAACAGGAGCTGGTACCATTCCTTCTGAAGATATTCCAAACAATAGAAAAAGAGAGAATCCTTCCTAACTCACTTTAGGAAGCCAACATAATCCTGATTCCAAAACCTAGCAAGGACACAGCAAAAGAAGATTTCAGGCCAATATCTCTGATGAACATCAATAAGAAAATCCTGAACTAAATACTGGCAAACTGAATCCAGCAGCACATCAAAAAGCTTATCCACCGCGATCAAGTAGGCTTCATCCCCGGGATGCAAGGCTGCTTTAACATACGCAAATCAATAAACATAATCCATCACATAAATAGAACCAATGACAAAAACCACATGATTATCTCAATAGATGCAGAAAAGGCCTTCAGTAAAATTCAACACCCCTAAAAACATTCTTTTGAAAAACTGGCACAAGACAAGTATGCCCTCTCTCACCACTCCTATTCAATATGGTATTGGAAGTTCTGGCCAGGGAAATCAGGCGAGAGAAAGAAATAAAGAGTATTTAAATAGGAAGAGAGAAAGTCAAATTGTCCGTGTTCACAGATGACATAATTGCATATTTAGAAGACCCCATTGTCTCAGCCCAAAATCTACCTAAGCTGATAAGCAACTTCAGCAAAGCCTCAGGATACAAAATTAATGTGCAATACTCACAAGCATTCCTATACACCAATAATAGACAAGCAGAGAACCAAATCATGAGTGAATTCCCATTCACAATTGCTACAAAGAGAATAAAATACCTAGGAATACAACTTACAAGGGATGTGAAGGGCCTCTTCAAGAAGAACTACATACCACTGCCCAAGGAAATAAGAGAGGACACAAAGATATGGAAAAACATTCCATGCTCATAGATAGGAAAAATTAATATTGTAAAAATGGCCATACTGCCCAAAGTAATTTGTAGATTCAATGCTATCCCCATCAAGCTAGTGTTGACTTTCTTCAAAGAATTAGAAAAAAATGACTTTAAATTTTTTATGGAACCAAAAAAAAGCCCACATAGCAGAGATAATCTTAAGCAAAAAGGACAAAGCTGGAGGCATGATGCTACCTGATTTCAAACTATACTACAAGACTACAGTAACCAAAATATTTCAGGACATAAGCATAATGAACAAAGACTTCATGACTAAAACACCAAAAGCAATGGCAACAAAGTCAAATTGACAAATGGGATATAATTAAACCTAAGAGCTTCTGTACAGCAAAAGAAAATATCATCAGAGCAAACAGGCAACCTACAGAAAAGTTTTGCGATCTATCCATCTAACAAAGGGTTAGTATCTAGAATCTACAAAGATGTTAAACAAATTTGCAAGAAAAAAAGAAACAACCCCATCAAAAAGTGGGTGAAGTATATGAACAGACACTTCTCAAAAGAAGAGATTTATGTAGCCAACAAATATAAGAAAAAAAGCTCATTACCACTGGTCATGAGAGAAATGCAAATAACCACATTGAGATACCATCTCACACCAGTTAGAATGGCGATCATTAAAAAGTCAGGAAACAACAGATGCTGGAGAGGATGTGGAGAAATAGGAACACTTTGAAATTGTTGGTGGGAGTGTAAATTAGTTCAACCATTGTGAAAGACAGTGTGACGATTCCTCAAGGATCTAGAACTAGAAATACCATTTGTCCCAACAATCCCATTACTGTGTATATACCCAAAGGATTATAAATCATTCTACTATAAAGACACATGCTCATGTATGTTTATTGTAGCACTGTTCACAATGGCAAAGACTTGGAATCAACTCAAATGCCCATCAGTGATAGATTGGATAAAGGAAATGGTGCACATACACCATGGAATACTATGCAGCCATAGAAAAGGATGAGGTCATGTCCTTTGCAGAGACATGGATGAAGCTGGAAACCATCATTCTCAGCAAACTAACACAAGAGCAGAAAACCAGACACCACATATTCTCACTCTTAAGTGGGAGTTGAACCATGAGAACACACGGACACAGGGAGGGGAACATACCACACCTGGGTCTGTTGGCGGGAGGTGGGGGACTAGAGGAGGGATAGCATTAGAAGAAATACCTAATGTAGATGATGGATTGATGGGTGAAGCAAGTCACTATGGCACGTGAATACCTATGTATCAAACCTGTGCATTCTGTACATGTACCCCAGAACTTAAAGTATAATATTAAAACAAATAGAAACTCAAATCAGCAAGGAAAAAAAATCCATTTAAAAGTGGTTAAGAACATGCAAATACAATTCTAAATAGAAGTTATACAAATGGCCAACAAACATGAAAAAATGCTCAACATCACTAATAATCAAAACCACCATGCAATACCACCTCACTCCTCCAAGAATGGCCATAATTAAAAAATCAAAAAATAATAGATGTTGACATAGATGCAGTGAAAGGGAACACTTCTACACTGTTAGTGGGAATGTAAACTAGGACGACCACTATGGAAAACAGTATAGATACTCCTTAAAGAACTAAAAGTATATTTACCATTTGATCCTGCAATCTCACTCCTGGGTAACTACCCAGAGGAAAAGAAGTCATTGTATGAAAAAGGTATTCGCACACATATGTTTATGGCAGCACAATTTGCAATTGTAAAAGTATGGAACCAGTCCAGATGCCCATCAATAAACAAGTAGATGAAGAAAATGTGGTACACACACACACACAAACACACGCAATGGAATACTACTCAACTATAAAAAAGGAATTAAATAATGGCATTTGCAGCCATTGCTCGCAGCCATCCAGATGGAATTGGAGACCATTATTCTAAATGAAGTAACTCAGGAGTAGAAACCAAACAGCATGTTGTCACTTATAAATCGGAGCTAAGGTATAAGGACGCAACGTCATAAGAATGATACAATGTACTTTTGGGACTTGAGGCGGTGGTGAAAGCACAAGAGAGGGGAGAAGGATAAAATACTACATACTGGGTACAGTGTACACTCCTTGGATGACAGGTGCACCAAAATCTCAGAAATCACCACTAAATAACTTATTTATGTAACCAAACAGCACCTGTTTCCTAAAAATCTATTGATTTTTTTTTTAAGTATGTATAAAAACAAAGATTTTCTATGTGGCTCACTAAGTGGCACTACAGTAACATTCACTTCTCATGAATGTGTCAGCAGGAGGTGCTTTTTAGGAAATACAACAATAAATCTATTTTTAAACTAAAAAAAATTATTAGCATGTGTTTCACGATGCTGTTACGGAATTTTGGTAATGGTGTATCATAACTTTGATGCATTTTTGAGATTCCATTTGAATTTTTTTAAAATTTTAACATCTGTATTTATCTTTATAATCAATATGTGTTTGTATATTGTGTATTATTTTATAAAGCTCTGATATCCAATGTATGTTTTATTCTTAAAATGAGTCAGAAAGCTATTTTATACCATTTAGAACATTTGAAAAAACTGGTAGTATCTTCTATTTAAGGATTAGATAGAAAGATAACAAGGGATTATAGCATCTTTTGTTTTTATTGGAATACTTTTGTCCAAGCTCTTCATATTTGTTACCTTTTAACAATATGTAATGGTAGTTTATATTTTGCTAGAAAACATCAAGTTACAATGCAAAGTTAAATACATTCCCATGGAATTGCAAATCTGCGTTCATATATACTATCTCATTTTTAATAATCAGCTGTTTAAAAAAATTCTCGATTGTACTTATTCATGCCACTAGAGATTTATATGCTTTATCAGCTTTCACTCTCTCCCCTTCTTATGGGTACTTAGTGATTCTTTTCTTAATTTCTTTTCAAAAAGAAGTTTACTCTCCCTCCATAACTTATGAAAATGTATTATATAAGATGATCTATTCATAAAGTAATTATAGAATTGTATGAAACTGATATAGACACACATCACTATATATTTTACATAGAGCTAATTGGAGGAAAAAGAGATCAATGGAAACAGAAATATGTGAGGAAGTCAGTCATGACTGATTTGGCTTAAGAGTTGAAAAAGAGAAAGAGAAGAAATAAGATTTCCAAAAGCATGTGAGCTAACAGGTACTTATAAGAGGAGAGTTCCCAATTAGTTCATCACGGCATCAGCATTTACATTAAAGGGAATCAAGCTCTTACCTGAAATAAAGAAAGGCTTCTTGGGAAGCCTTTTCAATTAAAATGAAAGGGTTGTTTTTGTGTTCTGACCCTGATCCTCATTAAATCTTCACTTAGTTTACTGGATCCAAGCAAATCCAGGCTAAAAAACAATGAAAATATAAAAAATGCCTGCTTGGTACAAGGTCATAAATGTAGCTCACTATTTTGACAATAAATCTAGCATTAAATCCACAAAGATTGTGACCTATGATGCAGTTCTGCTTCAGCTGGACAAAGACCATATGCCAAATTTGTAGGTCAAAAATTCAAAGCAACAAAAATTTTCAGAGAAAATGTTTATTTGAGATAAAAGAAGGGAAAAGGAGAAAGCAATTTCCTTCCATTGTTCCTTTTAAAAAAGAGTAACATGTGAAGAGAATATAAAAGTAAGAACGCTCAGTGTTTTCAAGACATGCATTTGTTTTACACAAGGAGCCAGTGGACTCTGAATGTTCACAAAATAGCAAAACAACTATCTCTGACTTCAGTCTTCATTTGTAAGACACGTTGCCTCAAATTATAGGATAAACGGTTTTCATTCAGGAGAGAGAACCCAGAGGAAGCATTTCTGTCTTTAAAGAGCTTTTTTTGCCTTCATTCAGAGGGAAAAAGAAAATGGAAAATGAGAGGACCCTTGTATGTTATGTCAGCAGATATGTGATATTTCCAGTTTTCTTTTCATGACCTCGCAGAAAAACATAGTCTCAAAAGTGCTGTTCGGTTGGAAAAAGAAACTGCCCAAAAATTATAGATTAATTCAATATAAGGTATGTGGTTTCTGGAAAATGCAGCAGCAACAACAAAATATTCCACACTTTTCTACCATTTTAGTGAGTCATAAAGAGTTTCTTGAAGACATAGTGCTTTGTAATAAAAACTAATTTTTGCTAATATATTCCCTAGATATAAGGCATTGTGTTATATTGGATTGCATACATTAGACCCAACTGCTCGCCTGTTGAAACTTTTATAATTCCAGAGACTTCCTGCAAGTTTTACGTATGTGAAAGCATTTGCTCATTACAAATTACAGGTGATTACAAACAAGTTTTATTTTTTTTGTTTTCTTCAGGAAGAATAGTGTAAAAGGACGGCTATTGGAATGCAGAAGGAAAAATATAAGGAAAAAGAGCAGTTGAAATGTGTGACTATTTTATTCATAAGATACTTAAATGAGAAAATCAAGAAGATTGAATTTTTCTGCCATAGCAATTTTTATTAATGTTCACAGTAATTTATTGAGGCATAATTTATTTGCAATAAAATGCATAGTCGTAATTGTTCATCTTAACACTGCTTGCCAAATGCTTACACCAGCATATCCACCACTACTTTGTCAACAGAGAAAACATTGTATTCACGTTGTACTGCAGAAATTTCTTGCCTTCTTTTTTCAACTTAATTCTCCTAAAAGAGAACCATTATTATAACTTCCATCCTCATTGATTAGCTTTGCTTGTTCTTGCATATTGTGTAAATGGCATCATACAATACATATTTGTTTTCTGCATCTGTCTTCTTTCACTAAACATGTTTTAAAGATTCATCTGTGGTATTGCATGTATTAGTATTTTGTTCTCTGTTATTGGTATATGAATATTCTACAGTGTGTTTCTTCGTTCCCCTGTTGATGGGCATTTGAATTGTTTCCAGTTTTTAGTTATAATGAATAGCATGCTTTGCATAATTTTATATAAACATTTTTGTGTGTATATTAAATTATTTCTCTTGGCTAAAGCCAAGAAGGTCAGAAATAAACTTGCTGGGTCATACGACTTGGGGATTTTTAAATATTTTATTATTGTTTTATTGATACCAATTCTCAGTCTGTTGCCCAGGCTGGAGTGAAGTGGAGCAATCTCAGCTCAGTGCAACCTCTGTCTTGTGGGTGCAAGTGATTCTCCTGCCTCAGCTTACTGAGTAGCTGGGATTACAGGTGTGTGCCATAACGCCCAGCTAATTTTTGTGTATTTTTAGTAGAGTCAGGGTTTCATCAAGTTGGCCAGGCTGATCTCAAATTCCTGACCTCAAGTGATCTGCCTGCCTTAGCCTCCCAAAGTCCTGGGATTACAGGTATGAGCCACTGTGCCTGGTTGATTTTTTTTTTTAATTTTAATTCTCAAAACTAAAGAAAAGTTTCAATTATAGTACAAATAAACTTTCTCCAGACCCATTACTGACAAGATGCCTAACACCTTCAAATACTTTAATGTGTTTCTATATGCAAGAATATCATTCTACAAAATAGTTGCAATAATGAAAATGATATTCGTAATTTACTACCATCCAAAGGTCAGATCTTATTCAAGATTTTTTAATTACTCTAATATTGTATTTTATAGAAAACAGTCATATCTAGAATCATGGACTGTGTTTGTTATTACGTATTTTTTATGCCAACTTTTATCTGGAATCTTTCATAGGTATTTCATTGACTCTCATGACTTCGACACTTTTAAAGATCATAAGCAAATTATTTTGTAGAATATTCTTTAATTTAGGTTTTTTTGAATATTTATTACATTGATTTTTATCATAAGTTATTTAACTAAAAGTAGACGTGATTTAAGAGATCTGTGTTTAACCACACATTTGAAAAATTCCTAAAAATTAAACCATCAGATGTAAGCAAGTACAGGCCACTTCTGACATTTCATATCACAGAGGGTTTCTCCAATAATTTGACCCTATGATGTTTCTTTTCTTTTTCCTTTTTCTTTTTATTGAGACAGAGTCTCAGCCTGTCACCCAGGATGGAGTGTTGTGGTGCGATCACATCTCATTGTAGCCATGATCTCCCAGGCTCAAGAGGTCCTCCTGCCTCGACCTTTTGTGTAGCTGGGACTACAGGAGCATGTCACCATGCTGGACTTATTTATTTATTTATTTATTTATTTATTTATTTAGAGACATTGTTTCACTCTCTTGCTGACTTTCAGTAGCACCATCTTGGCTCACTGCAACCTCTGCCTCTTGGGTTCAAGTGATTCTCCTGCCTTAGCCTCCTGAGTAGCTGAGATTACAGTGTGCACAACCATGCCCAGATAATTTTTTGTATTTTTAGTAGAGATGGGATCACACCATGTTGGCCAGCCTGGTCTCAAACTCCTGACGTCAGGTGATCTGCCTGCCTCTGCCCGCAAAGTGCTGAAATTAAAAGTGTGAGCCACCATGCCTAGCCAACTAATTAAAAAAAATTTTTTTTCTTTAAATATATATTTTCTCCAGTTCAAATGTTTAATGAATAGTATCTTCATTTTTCATATTTTAAAATGATTTGTTGTTATATTTTAAATTTATTTGATCAGGTGATAGAAATTTTATTTTATTGGTATTAGTTATTTTTCATTTATTTAAACTATTAACTTTTTTGCAGCAAGGTCATATAATATAGTACATACAATTTTTGGTGTTTTTCCTTTATTGAAAAGTTTCATTCATTTCTTTTCTCTGAAAGTTTTATCTATTCTGCATTTTCTCTTTTTTTTTTCCTATTTATTTATTTTATTGCATTTTAGGTTTTGGGGTACATGTGAAGAACATGCAAAATTGATGCATAGGAACACACATGGAAGTGTGATTTGCTGCCTTCCTCCCCATCACCTACATCTGGCATTTCTCCCCTTGCTATCTCTCCCCAGCTTCCCACCCCCCACCGTCCCTCCCCTACTTCCCCCCATCTGGCCCCAGTGTGTAGTGCTCCCCTCCCTGTGTCCATGTGTTCTCATTGTTCAACACCCGCCTATGAGTGAGAACATGCGGTGTTTGATCTTCTGCTCTTCTGTCAGTTTGCTGAGAATGATGGTTTCCAGGTTCATCCATGTCCCTACAAAGGACCCAGACTCATCGTTTTTGATGGCTGCATAATATTCCATGGTGTATATGTGCCACATTTTCCCTATCCAGTCTATCGTCGATGGGCATTTGGGTTGGTTCCAGGTCTTTGCTATTGTAAACAGTGCTGCAATGAACATTCGTGTGCACATGTGTTTATAGTAGAACGATTTGTAATCCTTTGGATATATACCCAGTAATGGGGCTGCTGGGTCAAATGGAATTTCTATTTCTAGGTCCTTGAGGAATCGCCACACTGTCTTCCACAATGATTGACCTAATTTACACTCCCACCAACAGTGTAAAAGTGTTCCTATTTCTCCACATCTTCTCCAGCATCTGTTGTCTCCAGATTTTTTAGTGATCGCCATTCTAACTGGCGTGAGATGGTATCTCAATTTTTTTTAGTAGAGACGGGGTTTCATCATGTTGCTCAGGCTGGTCTCAAACTCAAGCCGTCTACCCGCCTCAGCCTCCCAAACCAGGACGTGTTTCTTATTATAGTCTTGTTAATATATCTAGAGATATAGTTTGAGAAATTGTGAAAATTAGATCATATTTCCCAACTTAAATAAAATGCTAGCCTTATGGAAAATAAAACAAGTAAACTCTACATCAGTTTTGGACACAAATCATCACGTTACTAAATGATCTCAGATAAGCTACTGGACTTCCCTGAGACTAGTTATTATATATATATATAACCTCAGGAACACAGACTTTATTTCATCATTTTTTATAGGTATGTTTAAATCTAGACTCTTATTCAGAAATGGGCACAACTTCCTACTTGTTTTACAGAAAAAGTGAGTTCTTGTTACGTGCTTCAATCCAGGCTCGGATCTGAGTTTATAGAGAAGAATATTACATAGATTGTACTCAAAATGAGCCTCAAATTTAATGAGAAAGAAAAGTCTGTAATAAAACGTATTATCTATAATACAATTGAATTTGATAACGATTGCATAGAGACAGGGAAAGGAGACAACAATGGGACAAACAACATGCAGAAAATGCTTTTGTTTCCCCCTCTTGTTCTCATTATGTTGTACATATCACTGGCTTGTCTGAGTTCTTATAACTTTCAGGCAGCTCTGAATATTTTATATTTCCAGGTAAATTATCAGTGCCATTTTAAACATGTACCCATCTTAGTTTGCTCAGGCGGTTATGACAAAATACTGTACATTGTGTGGCTTAAACAACAGATATTTATTTCTCACAATTCTAAATGTTGGCAAGTCCAAGATCAGGGTGCTCATGTAGTCAAGTTTTAGGGAGGGGACTATTCCTTGTTTATAGACTGCTGTCTTCTCATTGTATCTTCATATATTGAAGCAAGATACAGAGATAACTCTAATCTCTTCCTCTTCTTACAAGGGCACTAATATCCATCAGGAAGGCACCACCCTCATGACTCCCTCTAACCTTAATTATATCTTAAAGGCCCCATCTTCAAATGTTATCACATTAGAAGTTAAGACTTCAAACAAGCATCTTAGAGGGACATAATTCAGTCCATAAGAGTACCTAAAACCCACACTCCTTAACATTGGCCTTGTTGATACCTATACTCTAGGAGACAACAGATTCAGATACATTTCTTATTTTTTAGTTTTCATATCCACAGTGATAAACCCTTGATTTTATTTTACAGCCTTGACCTGAGTAAATAATGTTGTTTTCATTTTAATATAAATTGATGCCTCTTTCAGTTTTGGCTTAGAGGAAAACAGGAAAGCCTGAACCGTGTTAGTCTTGAGGATGTCATGTTTGCTCTCTTCCTTTAACCAGATAGCAGAAAGACTTATAAAAGCAATATTAAAAAACCTACTTATGACTACAGCAGAAGCATAAAAAATAATCTTAACTACCACACCACAAATCATGCTAGACCTGGTAAAAGATACAGGGCAGAGAGGTAACATTTCTCTGACTGTCCGGGAGCCTACGATACAGTCAGCAATGACAGTATCTCCCACTTAAGATGGACAGGATTACAAGACAGAATTTAGTTAAGGGCAAATACAGAAAACAAAGTGAGAGAGGTACAGAGTTCTGAGAAGTCAGCAAAGTGAGGAATTATATCAGCCAGTTTGGAGAGATACTAGATCAGGGGAAACCTCACAGAGAGAGGATTTAAATGAGTTTAAGAAGATGTATAGGAAGGAACAAGGGTAAAAAAGAAAAAAGGAAAACAAAGAGAAGCATTTCTGGCAGAATGAATACATCCAATACATTCTTGGATATACGATGTCACATATAAGTAATGTAAACAGCTCCCACTCAGCTACAAGTCCTTCCACATGAAAATATGTTGTTGCGAAGATGCAGAATAAGTGACTAGCTAATGTATACGGTTCTAAAAAGAAAGAACTAAATAAGATTTTTATTTATCTTTATGTTATATATTGTCTAACACTTTTGTGATGTTAACTGCAGGTATACAACTCTACATAGTAAGAAAATATTAAATGTTGAGTAAACATAGACAAATAGGAGGGAACAACACATACTGGGAACTTTCAGTAGGTGGAGGCTGACAGGAAGGAGAGGATCAGGAAAAATAACCAGTGGATACCAGGCTTAGTACCTGAGTGATGAAATAATTCTATCACAAAACCCCATGACACACGTTTACCCATGTAACAAACCTGTACTTTTATCCCTGAGCTTAAAAGTTACAAAAATTTGAATGTTATAAGCAAAATATCCTAACCATACCATAGAAGGATTAATCCGCAGCAGTATAAAGAATGGACTTTAGCACAGTCTGGAAGTTCACTGAGTTTTTGGATGGCTGTTGCAACAGTGCAGGTGAGAATGAGGATGGTAGGAGCGTGGAAGGAGAAGTAGGAATGGAAATAAGAGGTAAAGATTCCAAGCATGGCAAGATAGTGTGGACAAAATAGCAGAGGAGTAACTATCAGGTGTCCAGGCATGGAGACTGGGTCACTGGAAAGATATTGAAATCCTTAAATATGTTACTTGTAACAAACACAAAGACACAGGAAGAAGCATGACTTCCAGAATTGTTTTGAATGAACCAAGTTGGAATAGTTACAGTGCATTAACAGGTGGCCAATCCCAGCAAGAAATTGGAAAAGAAGAGGTAAAGTCAGGATTACATATATTAATTTCTCCTCTTCCCCATAGAATGAGAATTTTATTCATAGCATGAATGAGATTTTCAGAAGATATTACAGAGAATGTCTAAAATTCAACAATCCAGGAAGTTTTTCAATTGGAAGATAGTGAGAATCAACTTAAAACTGCAGGCTGTTTCGTCTCCAACATTTCAGTTCCTTTTTGCTATTAGATTTCAGTACAAACCTCAAGCATCCTGACAGATCACTTGCTCTTGGCCCATCAAAGCTACATCTAATCCCAGATGTTTAGAAACTCAAGTAGTCTCATTTATTTTATGGAAGATTAATGAATGGGGGTTAATTTCAGCAGTCTCTGAGGAATGGTATCCTCTTATTTATCTGACCAATAACACCCTTATTGGATATAGTGTCCACTAGTCTGTTACAATATATCAAATACACCTAGTTTCTCTTTTTGTAGTTTTAGGTTGGACTAATCATAATATATCTTCCTATGCCACTATTGTGATATCTATCTATATTCTGTTTATACTATTGTTGCCACGTCTGTCTTATATACTCAAATACCTGCAATACAACAGACAAACTTACTTCAAAATGTCAAATGCATAATTTTGAAAATTTCTCAGGTGCTTTATCTCTCTCTATATATAAGTATGTTAGTGGTGTGTGTGTGTGTGTGTGTAGCTCTTTGTGTAGATAGATAGATAGATAGATAGATAGACAGATGATTGATAGGTAGGTAGGTAGGTAGATAGATAGATAGATAGATAGATAGATAGATAGATAGATAGAATGCATATGTCTCTATTTCTCCTGATGATAGGTTTTCACCTGAATAAGCAGACTTTGGCATTCACAGTGGGACATATTTGAAGAATGTAATATCTTGCTTTTAATATTTTTATAACTGAGACTGTCATGGATGTCCTAAAAGGTTGTTTTTGCTTGGTTGGTTGGTTTTCTTGGTAGGCATATTGAACACTGCACTTCTATCACAAAGTAAAATGCACATAGAGATGTACACGGACAACATGACTAGGGCGTAAATGTAATTTCATTAGCAGCATACCTGAAAGCAAGCTATCTTAAGTCCTCTGTAGTGGCTTCTGATGACTAGCACTGGTTCCTTCCAAATGTCACACCAAACATCTGCCGCTCAGATCCCTCTCCTCACCTTGTTCTGTCGTGCAGGGAACTGCCCTTCCCAGGCTCCCCTGCCTTCTGGTTTCTGAGTAATTTTGGTCAATGGGCAACACATCACCATCTGGCAGGGTGGGAAGGAGAATGTCTCTCCCATCTTTCTCCACTTTGGCTTAACATTTCTAGCAGCAGCTGCTCATCTTTAGTGGTTCTGTGTCCCCGTTGCCCAGGACTTCCCTTCATATATCCATCATGAGCACAACCTCTGCTAAGTGTCCCAAGTTTTGGATTCTGGTAAGAATACATCATCTCTAGTCCCTCCAGGCTCAGTAGCAGTTTCATATGTTGCTTAATCACTATTTCCTCACAGATCCCAGCCTGAGTTTTCCTTCTTCTATCACTCATATAATCAATTTCTTTCTGAAAAAAAAATTTTCAGTATGAAATACCAAGAGTAGTTTCTGTATTTTGACTACATCCTGACAGATACAAATGTCTTCTTTGGAATTTTTTGCTCAGTCATCTGAGAGGTAGAAAGAAATTGAAATGAGTCTTTCTTTCCAAGTCAGTTGATACATAGTGAGAAGGCAGCATTCGACTTGGATTATAAGCCTAGATTCAGATATTTTTACTCACTAAAATTTTTCTTCTGATCACAGAAAAGATACATGGTTATTGTTTATTATATTTCAGAGATAATAAAGTAAATAGCAAAAGCCACAGGTCACATTTATGTATCACATAGTATGTATGGCTTTGTAGATGTTTGAAATGATATTTATAGGAATGATTATATATGTATATGGCATAACAAATTGTTATTCAAGAAATATTTTCATTTAGCTATTCATCTTAGGCATCTTTTAATCTCTTTTAATGGGTATATCCATTCACTCAGTAATTCATTCTACAAATATTTATTTGTTAGGTTCCTAGTAAATGCAGGTGGTATACCAGGTACTGCAAATACAATAATAATCTATGTAGCCAAATTTCTTGCCTTGAATAGCTTATATTATAGTGTAAATAGATAAATAAACATATAAACAGGTAAATATACAGCATGTCAAATGGAAATAGGTGCTACAGAGAAAGATAAGCATGGCTAAGTTGGAGAGGGAGTATGGTCTGGAAAGAGAAGGTGACATTTGAATAGAGATTTGAGGAAAGTGCAGTAAGAGGGAGAAAAGGGGCTGTGGTCTGACTGGGGAGGAAGCAAGGATGTCCCTTTGACTGAATGAGAATGAGAGAGCAGAAGACCCACCAGGAGAAGACATAGGAAGAGGCTCAGGAATCCTTTGCATGGACAGGCTGTAGTTTGTCTCCACCATCTCTGCTGCTGCTGAGCCCTGAGGCTCATCATGTCCATGTTTGCTGGCCTGATTAGTGCTGCAATTAACTTCTTGGTAAATATCTTTATGTTCATGTGTAAATATTTCTGTAGCATAAATTCCCAAAATTGAATTAACTGAGTTAAATATAAGTATTTTCCATTTAGAAAAATAAGGGGAAATTGATATATTATCTTGCCAACTGCTAAATTCGGATTCTTGGTGTAATAGGCAGAATAAGGGTCCCCGAATGATATTCTCATCCTAAAACTCAGAATTTATGATTGAGTTACAAATATTGAGATGGAGAGATTTTCCTGGATTTCCTTGGTGGGCCCAATATAATCACAAGTTGAAAAACAAAGGCAGGAAAATCATCCCAAAGTGATATACAAAAGATTCCATGTAGTTGTACAGTTTTGAGTGAATTTCTTAATCCTGAGTTCTAATTTGATTGCACTGTGGTGTGAGAGGCTAGTTGTTATGATTTCTGTTCTTTTGCATTTGCTGAGGAGTGATTTACTTCCAACTACGTGGTCAATTTTAGAGTAAGTGCAATGTGGTGCTGAAAATAATGTATATTCTGTGGATTTGGGATGGAAAGTTCTGTAAATGTCTATTAGGTCCACTTGGTCCAGATCTGAGCTCAAGTCCTGAATATCCTTGTTAATTTTCTGTCTCATTGATCTGTCTAATATTGACAGTGGTGTGTTTAAGTCTCCTACTATTATTGTGTGGAGGTCTAGACTCTCACTCAAAACTGCACAACTACATGGAAACTGAGCAACCTGCTCCTGAATGACTACTGGATAAATAATGAAATGAAGGCAGAAATAAAGATGTTCTTTGAAACCAGTGAGAAGGAAGGCACACAACGTACCAGAATCTGTGGGACACATTTAAAGCAGTGTCTAGAGGGAAATTTATAGCTCTAAATGCCCACATGAGAAGTGAGGAAAGATCTAAAATCAACACCCTAATGTCACAATTAAAAGAACTAGAGGAGCAAGATCAAAAATTCAAAAGCTAGCAAAAGATAAGAAATAATTAAGTTCAGAGCAGAACTGAAGGAGATAGAGACATAAAAAATCCTTCAAAAAAACAATAAATCCAAGGGATGGTTTTTTGGAAAGATCAACAAAATAGACCACTAGCGAGACTAAGGAAAAAGAAAAGAGAGAATATTAGAATGGATGCAATAAAAATAATAAACGGGCTATTAGCACTAATTCTACAGATACAAACTACCATCAGAGATTACTATAAACACCTCTATGCACATAAACCAGTAAATCTAGAAGAAATGAATACATTCCTGGACACTTACACCCTCCCAGGACTAAACCAGGAATAAGTTGAATCCCTGAATAAACCAATAACAAAGTCTGAAGTTGAGACAGCAATTAATAGCCTACCAACCAAAAAAAGTCCAGGACCAGATGGGGTCACAGTTGAATTCTACCAGTAGTACAAAGAGGAGCTGGTACCATTCCTTCTGAAATTATTCCAAACAGTATAAAAAGAGGGAATCCTCCCTAACTCATTTTATGAAACCAACATCATCCTGATATCAAAATCTGGCAGAGACACAACTAAAAAAGAAAATTTCAGGCTAATATCCATGATGAACATTGATGTGAAAATCTTCAATAATATGCTAGCAAACCAAATCCAACAGCACATCGAAAAGCTTATCTGTCACAATTAAGTTGGCTTCATCCTGGGGATGCAAGGCTGGTTCGATATATGCAAATCTAAAAATGTAATCCATCACATAAACAGAAACAAAGTCAAAAACCACTTGATTATCTCAATAGATGCAGAGAAGGCCTTTGACAAAATTCAACAGTCCTTTTTGCTAAAAATTCTCAATAAACTAGGCATTGATAGAATGTATCTCAAAATAATAAAAGCTATTTATGACAAACCCACAGCCAATATCATACTGAATGGGAAAGCTGCAAGCATTCCCATTAAAAACTGGGACAAGACAAGGGTGCCCTCTCTCACTACTCCTATTCAACATAGTATTGAAAGTTCTGGCCAGAGCAATCAGGCAAGAAATGGAAATAAAGAGTATTCAATTAGGAAAAGAGGAAGTCAAATTGTCTCTATTTGCAGATGACATGATTGTATATGTAGATGACATCATCTCAGCCCAAAATTTCCTTAAGCTGGTAAGCAACTTCAGCAAAGTTTCAGGATACACAATCTGTGCAAAAATCACAAGCATTCCTACACACCAATAACAGACAAAGAACCAAATCATGAGTGAGCTCCCATTCACAATTGCTACAAAGAGAATAAGACACTTAGGAATACAACTAACTAGGGATGTGAAGGACCTCTTCAAGAACTATAAACCACTGCTCAAGGAAATAAAAGAGGACACAAAGAGATGGAAAAACATTCCAGGCTCATGGTTAGGAAGAATCAATATCATGAAAATGGCCATACTCCCCAAAGTAATTTATGGATAGATTCAATGCTATCCCCATCAAGCTACCATTGACCTTCTTCTCTGAACTGGAAAAAACCACCTTAACTTCATATGGAACCAAAAAGGATCCCACATAGCCAAAGCAATCCTAAGCAAAAAAAAAACAAACAAACAAAAAAGCCCAAAAC
>NW_016107564.1:1319586-1422203 GCF_001604975.1 Cebus imitator | reverse complement strand
CAAAACAGAGATATAGACGAATAGAACAAAACAGAGATCTTGGAAATAACACCACACATCTACGACCATCAGATCTTTGACAAACCTGACAAAAACAAGCAATGGGTAAATGATTCCCTGTTTAATAAATGGTGTTGGGAAACTGGCTAGCCATGTGAAGAAAGCTGAAACTGAACCCATTCCTTACACCTTACACTTACACTAAAATTAACTCCAGATGGATTAAAGATTTAAACATAAGACCTAACGCCATTAAAAACCCTAGAAGGAAAACCTAGGCAATACCATTCAGGACATAGGCATAGGCACGTACTTCATGACTAAAACAACAAAAGTAATGGCAACAAAAGCTAAACTAGACAAATGGGATCTCATTAAACTTAAGAGCTTCTGCAGAGCAAAAGAAACTATTGTTAGAGGGAACCGGCAACCAACACAATGGGAAAATTTTTTTGCAATATACCTGACAAAGGACTAATATCCAGAATCTCCTAAGAACTAAAGCAGATTTACAAGAAACAAACAAATAAACCCATCCAAAAGTGGGCAAGTGATATGAACCAACATTTTTCAAAACAAGACATTTATTCAGCCAACAAACATATAAAAAATGCTTATCATCAGTGGTCACTAGAGAAATGCAAATCAAAACCACATTGAGATACATCTCATACCAGTTGGAATGACGATCATTAAAAAACCTGGAGACAACAGATGCTGGAGAGGATGTTGAGAAATAAGAATGCTTTTACACTGTTGGTGAGATTGTAAATTAGTTCAACCACTGTGGAAGACAGTATGGTGATTCCTCAAGGATCTAGAAATAGAAATACCATTTGACCCAGCAATCCCATTACTGAGTATATACCCAAAGGATTATAAGTTGTTCTGTTATAAAGACACATGCACACATATGTTCATTGTGGCAGTGTTTACAATAGCAAAGGCTTGAAAGCAACCCAAATGTCCATCAGTAATAGACTGCATAAAGAAAATGTGGCACATATACACCATGGAATATTATGCAGCCTTGAAAAAGGATGAGTTCAAGTCCTTTGCAGGGACATGGATGAAGCTGGAAATCATCATTCTCAGCAAACTGACACAAGAACAGAAAACCAAACACTGCATGTTCTTACTCATAGGTGAGTGTTGAACAATGAGAACACATGGACACAGGGAGGGGAACATCATACACCAGGGCCTGTTGGGGGGTGGAAGAGCTAGAGGAGGGATAGCAGGGGGTGGGGGTATTGGGGAGGGATAACATTAGAAGAAATACCTAATGTAAATGACAAGGAGATGGATGCAGCAAACCACCATGGCATGTGTATGCCTATGTAACAATCCTGCATGATCTGCACATGTGTAGATTTTAAAGTATACAAAAATTTATAGTATAAAAAAATATAGTATAAAATTTAAAGTATAATTTTTTTAAAAAATGTTTAATTTTATAATTTACATATAAATTTTTAAATTTTATAATTTTTTATACCCAGAATTTAAAGTATATAATAAAGGAAAGATTCCATTGGCCATTTTTTACTGGTCTTAAAAATAAAAAATGGGACCACATCCAAAGAATGTGGCCACTACTAGAATCCAGAAATGACAAGAAAACATATTCTCCCCTAAAACAACTGGGAAGGAATTCAGGCTGCTGACACCTTGATTTTAGCCCAGGGAGATCCATTTCAGACTCCTGACCTCCAGACTGTGAGATAATAAATTTGTTTAAGCTATCAAGCTTATGATAATTTCTGTTTTTTTAAGGTCCACTTATAATACTTTTATTTATTTTTTTATTTCAAAAGTTTTGGGAAACAGGTAGTGTTTTTTTTGAATAAATAAGTTTTTCAGTGGTAATTTCTGAGATGTTGTTGCATACATCACCTGAGCAGTATACACTTTACCCAATGTGTAGTCTTTTATTTCTCACCCCTCTTCTACCCTTCTCCCTGAGTCTTCCAAATATATTGTATCATTCTTATGCATTTACGTCCTCATAGCTTTGCTCCCATTTATAAATGAGAACCTATGATGTTTTGTTTTATATTCCTGAGTTACTTCGCTTAGAATAATGGTCTCCAATTTCATCCAGATTGCTGTGGATGCCATTATTTCATTCCATTTTATGGTTGAGTAGTATTCCATGGTGTATATATGTCATATTTTCCTTATCCACTTTAGCTGATTAAGAGCATTTGAGCTGGTTCCTTGTTTTTGCCATTGCAAATTCTGCTACTATAAACGTGTGTACAAGTATCTTTTTCATATAATGACTTATTTCCCTCTGAGTAGATATCCAGTAGTGGGATTGCTGGATCAAATAAAAGATCTACTTTTAGTTCTTTAAGGAATCTCCAAACTGTTTTCTATAGTGGTTATACCAGTTTACACTCCCACCAGTGGTGTAAAAGTGTTTCCTCTTACCACATCCGTACCAACATTATTTTTAATTTTTTAATTATGGCCATTCTTGCAGGAGTAAGGTGGTATTGCATTGTGGTTTTGATTTGCATTTCCCTGATAATTAGTAATGCCACACATTTTTTCACGTTTGTTGGGCATTTATATATCTTCTTTTCCTAATTGTCTACTCATGCGCTTTGCCCACTTTTTGATGGAATTGTTTGTTTTCTCTTGCTAATTTGTTTGAGTTACTTGTAGAGTCTAGATGTTAGTCTTTTGTTGGATGCAAAGTTTGTGTAAGTTTTCCCCTACTCATTGCCTGAGAAACCTGCCACTTTTTAGTTATAAGAGACCACGAACAGGTCCTTTAATGTCTCTGTGTCAGTATTTCCTCATTTTAAAAGTAGGAATAATTTTAATAGTACTCATTTAATAGTTTGTTTTTGTTTCTGTGCTTTTTTTGGCTTTTTTTTTAGGATAAAATGAGTTAATGTATCAAAAAATACTTAGAGTGAAGACTATTATACAGAAAACTCCATATCATAGTTACCTATTTTTTATTATAATTATATAATGATTTCATTTTCATATTCTATAAAACCAAACAAATGCCAAGTTATTGTAGACATTTTAAAACTTTTTATTGTATAACTATGTGACATGGTAAATATACATGTATGCATATATATACATAACTAATAATCTTTACCCTTCCTCTCTTTCTGTGTGTGTACAGGTATATGTATACACACACACACACACACGCATGCAAGGTATGTACAAATATAGATATTGATATTGATATGTGAAAGCATTAGGCACTAAACATAGAATAATGCAAGCCCTTAAGAAATGTTACTTTGAGCCACCTTTGAGGTGGAATTCATGCTGGGGTTAGTCTCCTGAAGGCCAAGAATACTGGCTTTCTTTTTCTCTAAATTTTATCCAGAAAAAATAAAATAAGGAAAGAAAACATGGGGAAAGCAGCAAACTTTAGTGATTCCTAAGAACCAACTTGTCTTACAAAAATCGCATCCTTTAGGATGTGCTTTTCCTTCCTTTCATTGGAAACAGGGAATTCCCCTAAAAGAATCAGAATTGTTCTCTCGTCTTCTGTCATCAAGCTCTCAAAAGGCCTTTCCCCAGAACTGCAACTGGCCCTTCCCCAGAACTACTGTTTCCATTGTCCCTGGGCCTCCTAGATGCCAGCATGTAAGGTGTTGACTTTAGGTCCACATCGCAATCAATTACTGGCTTAATGAGGGACAGAGAATTGTGGTTGTTTTTTAGTCTGAATTGCAATAGTTTTAAAGAAGATAAATATATCATGGGATTATTTATTATTAAAAAGTTTCCTTAATGAAAAATGCCAGCTGCCATCTTTTTCATGAACCTGGGCCTAACAGTTATGTTCTAGAACCTTCTGCTGAGAAAGGCCAGACATCCTGAAGAACATAGGACTGTTGGAAGCCTGCTGTGGAGGAAAGAGAACCAGGGGAGGATCCCAAATAACCAGAAGAGGGTCCAAGATTTGGCTACTTATAAACTATAAGATGTTGGCGAAGCATTGACACTGCAGTAAAAGTGTGAAGAACACCTGCCCTGCCCTCCTGAAAAGGCTAGGGGTGGTAAGGTGGAGACCAAATAAAATTAGCTCAGTGTCCCACAGGTACAGGCTCTTCCTTCTCCACTGCATTCTGAGTTTTGTGAGGTTAATGACTTCACCTTTCTATTCCACTACTAAGCTAAGTGTCAGGAACATAATAAGAACTCAATCGTGTGTTGACGACTGATTAAATTCATCACATAGATTTGCATTTTGAGTTATAAGGCACTGAGTAAGCATAATTATATTGTGTTTTTCATTAGCTTCCTACATATTTGCACCTGCTTGTCAGAAATACCACAACTTAAGAGTTTAAATGAATAATAGGGTTTTCTTTGCTGTAGACACTTCAGGAGAGTCATCCAGAAGCTATTTGAGTCTTGCTGGAAAGAGGATGCCCACTATGTCCCAAGCAGTCTCTGGACTCAGAGGTCCCTTCCAGAAGGAACTGTCTGGTGACTATATTTAAGGTGTGACAGCATGCCATAGATCAGGTGTGTACTGTTTCTGTGTCTGGGCTCAACACATGAGAACACTTAACAGGTGCTATTGTGCATGGGTGATTTTTTAAAAAATTCTACAGCTTTACTAAAACAGCTGAATTAGAAGCTATTAGAGGTGATAATGAATTGGACAGATCTTTGAACAACTCTTGAGGATTTTGAAAAGGAGGCAATCTAGTTTTCCAAGGACCAGAAGGTGGAAGAATTCCTTAGGGATAATCATTCACAGGCTTTTATCTAACCTGATGAACCATTTTTAGCTATTTTCCTTCATGTGCAAAATAAAATAGCTATTCGTTTGAGTATGTTGTCCACATGCCTCAAAAAACTCCCACTATGTTACTTAAGCTCTTCTTTAAAAAAAATTTAAAATAAGAAATATCTTAGGTTTTTATTTTTTGATTATCCACTAGACTTAAAACGATCTCTTGGTCATGTTACAAGCCTTTAAACTTTCATTCCTAACTCCACTGCTCTTTCTCCCTTCAATCCCTTTTCACCTCACTACAGATCTGTTCGTTCTACTACCAGGTGTCTTCCCATTACTTTTCTTAAGAACTATCTTTAAAATCCAAAGTCTAAGAAAAGTTCTTCTCTAATGTTTTCACTTCAGGGCCCATTGAAAATAATATCAACTTTGGGAGGCCAAGGCGGGTGGATCACAAGGTCAAGAGATCGAGACCATCCTGGCCAACACGGTGAAACCCGGTCTCTACTAAAAATACAAAAAATAGCCGGGCATGGTGGCACGTGCCTGTGGTCCCAGCTACTTGGGAGGCTGAGGCAGAAGAATTGCTTGAACCCAGGAGGCAGAGGTTGCAGTGAGCCGAGATCGCACCACTGCACTCCAGCCTGGAGGCAGAGCAAGATTATGTCTCAAAAGAAAAAAGAAAAAATAATAATATCAATATAGAACTCAGGAACATACAGATAAATTTGCCCCTGGCCAGAGGTAATCATCAACATTTGGTGCACTCAGTGGGCAACTCTGGACTTTAGAATGCTTCACTTCCTCAGCATGAAATCCACCCTCTTTTCCATATCATTCCAAGTCATCATTCCAAGCTCTCTACTCTTCCATGGCCTGGATTTACCTTCCAGTCTAAAACAACAAAAAAGTTGTTTAAGTGACAAAATACATGGAATTATGATTTTTTAAACACTGGGCATGGGACAAGACAGGATATGGATCTCTGAAACATTCAAAACAAAGAGATGAGTACATAGTCTCCTCACCTTGCTAATTTTTCAGGCCCAGGGTAGGAGGACGAAGATAGAGCTGTGTGCACCCCTTGAGCAGAGGAGCAGAACTGAGAGTCCCAGGAAAGCACACAGCTAGGGTTTGCAAGAAAGACGACTAGAGAGATAGAAGGTACAACCAAGAGTTCTGAAGAAACCATCAGAAGGTATCCTGCAAATGCTCTGCTGAGTACTGAGAAGCAAATGCACATGAGGAAATTACCAAAGGCCAGGGAAAGAACTACCTTTTAGGATTAAATATAACAGTATCCTCATCTAACACAGTAATAGTGCCTGTTCTCACCAGACAGATTGTAAAAACCTCAGGATTCAGTGAGCATTGGATAGAGTACAAAGGGTCTTGCTTTAATAATAACAATAATAAATTAACACTAGGTTCTGTGCTGCTGATTAGTGCTCCATGAATTAATAACTTTTTGAGTCTGGCTAGTAGGAAATAGACACTATTCCTGGTGCTTTATATTGGGTACCAGGTATGTAGCTTCTAATTCTCTTGGATAGAACTTTCCCTGGCCTCAGATAGTTAAATTGAATTTCATAAGAAAGCTCAAGAGTATTTACAGGATGACAAAAATATTAATCACTTAACAAGATAAAATTCATAATGTGTGGCATTCAGTTAAAAATTACTAGGCATGCAAAAAAGAAAATATGATCCATAAACAGGAAAACAGACAAATCAATTTAAGCTGACTCAGAAGTAGCACGATATTGAAACAGGACATTAAATCAGTTATAAATAACATATTATTTATATTATTAAAATAATGTGTTTAGAACTCAGTGTCCTCCTCCGCTTATGCAAAAAGTTAAATAAAGACACAAAAGATATTAATTAAAATTTAAACCTAACTTCCAGAGAGAAAAAAAACTATGTGAGAAATTTGATATATATGTATGTATGTGTGTGTGTGTGTGTGTGTGTGTGTGTATATATACACACATATATATACACACACAGGTATTGGTGGACTTAGGACCTATGCAACTTAACGACCATTCAACTTTACGACCACAATTGCTAGCCACAACTGCTCGCTAGCCACAACAGCGCAAATGTTGCCCAACTGGGCGTGTGACAGTGCGGACCAGCTTCTGGCAGCGCTACCATCTCCGCGTGCATATAGCCTACTCAACTTATGACCAAATCGTGTTACGACCGGTCTGTTGGAACCAATCATGGTCGTAAGTCGAGCACTAGCTGTAAATGATTTGGACCAATTGCAGATTCAGCATTGTAGAAGAAAAGATTAATGAACACGAAGACATACCTATAGAAACTATCCAAAATGAAACAGGGAAAAAAATCAAAGAGAAGAATAAAAAACACAGTCTAAAATAGTATATAAATGAACACTGTGGCTGTGTTTCAATAAAATTTTCTTTACGAATAAATGGTTCACAGATCATAGTTTGCTGATTCTCATTTTAGATGAAAGAAGAAATAAATGAGAAATTCAAGCTCAGTCTTTCATGCTGACCTAAAAATTTAATGGGCCCCTGCTCCCTGCAAAATATTCTTATTTCTTAGAATGGCTCTTTATATAATAGGTGGCTAACAAACTAACATTTCTTTAGTGAATAAAAGTACCACAAACTTTTGTTGCATGAATAAATGAAACAATGAATCAATCAATTTGAAGATGTGCTCCAAAAAATAGTCCCAGAATTTTTTTCTTTGAAAAAATTATTTGACCTTACTGTCTTCCTTTCCCTCAGATGGTATAGCTTTGTCTGACATGTTTACATCTGGCCTAATGTTTTTATGGGGCAAGAAAATAGTTTCCAAGCACATTGTGCAATCAATATCTGGAAATGGAGAGAGAACTAGCTTTCCATTTAACTTGAATGAGGTAGATGCCCTTCATTTGAAATTCATCAGTGTGGTGAAGTCTTTCTTGGTGAAAACACAGGTGCTGTTTTTCCATAAATTATTTGGGCCTCTGTGGAGCCCAAGCAAAACAGAAACCACAGGGAGTTTACAAAATTGTTTTCTGTATTTGAAAATGCCACCTAAATGAAAAATGAAAAGGAGAAGCACCTGGCCAAATACAAGTTTTGTGGAGAAAGGAGGGAGGAGCCAGAGCCCAGGAGGATTTTATTTCAGTTAGAAAGACATGTCTCTTCCCACAGGAAGATTATTTAATAAGATAGCAAACATCATATTATGGGATCATAAAACTACATTATTTCATGAGTGAATGGCTTCTAAAGACCACCTATTCTATACCAAGCTTCATTCATGTTTGAACTCTGTACAGTGTATTCTACCCAATGGATAGTAACATTTGAGCACCTTAGAGACAAAGTGCTTACTGCATCTCAGAAACGATGCCATATTTATAACACTTCCTTATTCTTTTTAATATCTATAAAAGACTATCTTCACTTTATTTAAATCCATTTTCTGTTTCCCTGTTATACACCCCAAAAATGGTGAGAAGTGGCAGAGAAAGGTTTCAGAGGCAATCAAAACTAAAGGTCAGGCTTAGAAGAAAGAACCAGCAAGGAAGTTCATTTGAAAGTAGAACATTTGTTTTATTACTTGCAAGTTGTTTGAACCTGGCGCCCTCTAAAACGTTTTTACATTCAGTTTTCTCACCTATGAAAAGATAGTATTAAGGTAGAGCAATACTTACAAAATTATAATATGTTTAGTAATCACCTAGAGGAATTGTTAAAATTCAGACTATTAGGTCTCATACTCAGAGGTCCTGATTCAGTAGGTTGGTATGGGTAGTAGAATTTGCATTTCTATCTTGTTCCCAGCTGGTGCTAACACTAGTCCGTGAAGTACACATGAGAATCACTGAGCTAGGTAATCCTAAAGGCAGTTCTTCCACATGTGTTTGAGAAGTACATGTTTGGTGAGATAGTCTCCAAATAAAAAGATGGTTAAATAGTTTTTGTAAGATGTTAATAATCCATCTACCTCTTAGAGGTTCAAAATTTCCCATTGGCATGATATAGGTTGTGAGAAAATCTTGAAGTTAAAGAAAAGAAAATTTGATTTTATTTACCCAACAGTCACAAACATTGTGATCATAGTTAACATATTTGTTGATATTTGCTGACATTTGATCTTTGGATATTATTACTATTATGGAGTAAAGAGAGTTAACCTGAATTTCCTACAGGTTTTAAGTCTTATCCGTGCTGTATATTATGTGGAAAGCAGTTGGAATTCAGAGGGTAAATATGTGGAAAGGAGAATACTCAATTCACAGTAGTTCTTGATCCTTCAGTTGTATTTTACCATACAGGTAGGGTCCAATCAGAAAGGAGCAACCACACAGATATTTGAACATGATAAGTTTAATATGAAAAATCATAAACTGTAAAGCATCATTGGAGCAATGAAGGATTGTCAACAAACAGAGTGAAGTCTAAAGTATGTAGAAATAGCTGATATAAGCAGCAGCCTAACCCTAGGTTTGAGATAGAGAGCCCAAAGGAGTAGCCTCTCGGGGCTGAGATGCAGACTTTCTCATAGATGGGACAACCATCATTCACTAGATAACAGATAACTCTTTCTGTGATGCCATGCTAGAGAAACTCTCTGGTAATAACTCTCCAAAACTTGTTAGAAAACTTCCCTGTATAGTCCTGGAGAAAGCTGTTCATAGGTAGGTATCTTACTGGAGACACTCAATTATAAATCAGACCAAAAGAAGAATGGTTGTGCAGGCAGTTGCTAGCTGCTGGGTGAAGTTGACCACCGTACATTATAGTAGCTGGGAAATAGAGAACCTGCACATTCTGTTAAAGCCAAGCATTGGAAAATTTTGGTGCTGCAGGATCCAGAAGTTGGATAAGCCAAGTGCTCTACAAAATCCTGCCAGGGGAGCTCATCAGAACCAGGAAATTCTCTTCCTCCTGCAGTGCCTTCTACTTAAATGCTTAGAACTGGGCCAGGTAGTAGAAAAGAAATATTCACCATGCCCACCTCTAGTTTTATAAACCAGGCAATAAAGGTTATATTAAGAGCTGAAAAGCAATAAATTGATCATTGGCACCACTGTCTTGCTTTGGTATGTATAAGCTTTTAGGCATTCTATTCAACAACTAACTCATTTACTATGAGTCAAATATTGCTCTTGGCATTTTGTATGATACATTTTTTTAGTGACCCTTATCCACAAAAGTTCGTAGTTAAATGATGAGAGACACATCTGTACAACTAAGTATAGTCATTCATGCCCATATACATTTGTTACACAAATATTTAAGGATTATTAATTATGAGCATGGCAATTTGTTGCATCATGGGCACTGTCCTGGCCCATAAGAAAGCACTGTCCAAAGAATTAAACAAACAAGTAAACAGATACAACTAAAATACTGCTTAAAGTTTCAATACAATTAAATTCCATCACCTTCACCAGAGATTATGTTACCACTGTCACTGATAACTCTGAGTTCCTGATTCCAATAAATTTGATAACATTAATACATCAGCTTCCTACCTGTTCTATATTTTATCAATTTAGATATGACCCTTTTTACAAAAACTACCATATAAGATCTCTGGAAATGGCAGACTTCACTGGATGTTAAATAAGATGAAGGAACAATGCACACAACAATGTAAAATCCCACGTCAGTCATCCTTGTTATTCAAAGTCCTTCTTCTGATCATGCTGCCACCAGAATTCCTCTTTACCTCATGTAGTGCCAGCTTTATACCATGTTCTGATTTGTTACTCCTTCTTTGGCTTATTTTTCTCTCTCCTCACTTCCTCTCATATTAGCTCCAAGAAGCCTCACATTTTCTTGCTATTTTAATCTGGGCCAATTGAAATTTCTCTAACCCAAATTCACCCATCCATCTCCAAGATTTTACTATTGGAGTAAATCTGTGTGGTCAACAGAATAAAAGTGTCATTCACGAGACAGTAGGCATCTCCATCCCTGTAACAGTGATTCTTTAGTAAGTGGACTCTGAGACAGAGTTCATCAAGAAAAATATTTATTATGGAGTGCCGTTGTGGTCAACACCTGTGGCAAGAACTAAAGGAAGTAGGATCAGGCAGAGGGAGAAGTTGAGTTGAGATGTAGGCTTTATAACCTCAAGTCAACGCACAGGAGGCTCTGGAGATAAAATAGCCTCTAATAATTTCCTCCCTTAGGCTGAATTAGCTGAATCGTCATAGACCCTGTTTCAGCCAGCCATTATTGATAGGTTGCCCTGGGAAGAGGATGACTCTGAGCAAGATGGGTCTCTTGAGACAAGACGTGAAGGCTCTCACACCTGAAGGCTATCCCTAGAGGGATATTTTGTGGGTTCATAACTATTTCTTCTGTAGCTCATCCCTTGTGCTAGTCACATCCATCTTTTTATATTCATTTGGGTATAACACCTCCTAGGTTCCTGAAAGGTAAATTAAGAGAGGAATGTTACTGAGAAAAGCTCCAATTTTTGCCATGCAGTTGGTCTTAGCACCACAGATGAAACTCATTATCTCCATCCTCCATGATTTGACCTGTATGACATTTACCTGTAGCTCTCATCTATACTGATCTCGGAGGCTTACCTATGGCAAAGCCCAGACACTCCTCTGAAGGAATAAAAGCCCCATAGTTTCTTACTATGCTCTTTTCAGGCCAGAATTTTGGTATCTGTGCATTTGCCAATACCACTGGGCTAGTGGACCACATGGGCACCAAACATATTCCAATTTAGCTTTAGAAAATGAGTCTTCTTTTTCCCTATGATTCCTAGACAGTAGGAAACTAAAGTACCCAGGCATATCCATAGCTTGCTTTGGCCCCTCGTGGGAATGTTCCCCTTTTGAAGATGAGGACTTGTAATACTGAAGAGCATAGCTTTGCAAGTACAGGAAGCTCAAATTCTCTGACTGGGTCATTGGGAATGATAGTAAGAGGGCCATACCTGCTTCCACCTCTTGGTTCCTGGCCCTATGTGTTATTCCTACTGAGGGCATGGTGTCATATAAAGGTCTTTGATTCAAGATATGCACACAGAAATCTCTAAAACTATATTCAAAGACCTCTAGTATGTCTTCATCTCACACAGGGTACAATCCAGCAACCTCACCATGACCTAAGTTTAACTCCCTGTTCTCTCTCTGACTTCATCTGCTACTACTTTCTTCTTTTAGATATTCCTGTTCCAACTACCCTGGTTTCTTGATGTTCCTGAATTATTCTAGACATACTCCATCTCAAAGACTTAGTATTTTCTGTCTGAAATGCCAGACAGAAATTCTTTTGATACCTTTTGCTTCATCCCTTCACCTATCTCTGGTACTTCTTCAAATGTCTTCCTCCCAGTGAGGATTTCTCTATTTTTTCCTATTTTTAAAGTTTATATTCCCTGGACCCTGAGGACTTTATATTCTCTTGCTCCTTTTTTTTCTACCTTTTTCCACATACTAATCTCCCTATAACGCCTTATACATTTATTTATTCTCTATCTCACCCTACCAGTATGTGCACTCCATAAAGGCAGGTGAGTGTTTGTGTATTTGCTCTGTTTTACTTTTGTCTGTTTTGTTTGTTACTATTTCTTCAGTGCTTAGGACAGTGCCTAGTACATAGTATCTGATCCAAAAAAAAGTTTAATAAATAAACACAAATGGAAAGTTTTATTATCATTATCATTGCTTATTTATGCATATTCAAATAAGAAGATAAGCAGGTCTGTGGAAACACGGACTAAAAATGATCAGCTGGTTATGAACATGAGGCACAAGATTTGGAGAGACGTCAAAGGGCTATATTCCTGCAGCTTTTTTTCTCAAGACTGTCTTTATTCAATTATTTGTTAAAGGAACAAAATAAAAACTATGAAACTAAGAGTGATGCTGAGTTTTCAGTAGCTTCTGCTTGACGTTGGCTTAGAATTACAGCTTGTTAGAGCCTGAAGGAAGTTGTAGAAGGACAAAATGATTTGTGAAAGAATAGCATCTATTTTTCATTAGTGGTGCCCCCCTACAAAAACCAAGGACAGCTATTTACCTCGGATTTCAAAAACCTTAGTCTTTGAGTCAGAGGCTGATACAGAAAAAATTGAGAAGTTTTGAGTGTTATATATTCTACTGAAGCAAACAAAGTTCAGATGTCCCAGCTTGAGTGATACTGTGGCTCATTTTATTCCTGTATTGCTACTAAATCAATACAATGCATGTGTGCAAACATCCATTTTCTCAGTAATTAAAAAATATGTTATTGGCCTCTAAAATGTGCCAGGTTTTATGCAAAGTACTACAAATACGTGATGAAATCTAAGTACTTGAAGGACTCAAGCATTAGAGGTAGCAACTAATAATCAGTGGCCCCACAATGAATTTAATGTTAATACAATTTGTACGAGCATGGTATACATTGGACTGTAGGAAGACAAGAGAAGTGAGTTAGAAAAGGCATTTCATAGATGATGATTTCAGAGCTCTACCCTGAAAGATAATTATGGCTTTCCATGGTTGGAATAAAAAGGGATTTGTTTTTTGGCAGAGGAGATTATACATATGCTGAAAAGAAACTAATGATGAAAACCTGACGGTGTATGCTGTACTTCATGCAAGTGTATGCTATGTTGAGTGAGTAGCAAATCAATAACGATGCTAATAGCAGCAAACAATTTTATAGCACCCAGTAGACACTAGAAACTCTTGTAAGCACTTTATAGAGATATTATGTTTGATATTCCTTATAGCCCTATAATGTAGATATTATTATTATATCAGTTTTACAGATGCAGTAGGTTGGTCCAGGTTCTTCAAAAAGCAAATGTTGAGACACGGTTAGATATGCAAAATATTTATCGGGGAAAATACCTGTGAGGGAGAATGAAGGGAGATCCAGTGGAGGCCAGGAGAGCTGTCAGACCACAGCGCAGGTCTAATCTTTGTGAAGGAGTAAGAAAAGGAGGAATTGCTGAGTGGAAGATTTTAAAATTGCAATAGAGTCAGAGGAAGTTCCAAAAGGTCAATAGGGAATCCTCATGCCAGTGACAGCTATGAGAGAAGTCCTGTGATTCCCAGGAAGGGTTCTATTGTAGTATCTCTGCAGTTTTTTAGTGGTTTCCTGGAGAAGCCTGAGGGAGGCATGGCCTCAGCATGAATGTGGTGGTGTATTTCAGACGGCAACATCTGAGACCATTGGTCCATTTGATGTTTCCTGCAGCCAGAGATCTGAGAGGCACATGCTCATGGTCACCACATGAAGAAATTGAGGAACCGAGAGATAATTCCACTGGGCTCACAAAGAAACTAAGTGACATTTCCCAGCCAGTTTGTTTCCAAAGCCATGCTTAAAGTATGGTACACCTTAGAGCCAGGATGAAGTCATATTAGATTTCAATTTAAAAATACTTATTCTGGTAACTAAGTGATAGATGGAATAACACAATGAAAAGAAATTGAAATTGGAAAGACCAGAAAGAAGGCTGATGCCATCTTCCAGAAAATAAAATTAGAAAATCTAAATTTAAAAGAACTGCAGCAGAGTCTGGGAGGATTTCAAAGCGATTTAATCAGTAGAATCAACAGGGCCTGGTTACCGACAGGCTGTGAAGGAAAGGAAAGAGTGAAAAACATCATAGTTGTTTCTACCACTAAAAAATGAAAACTATTTGCAGAAATTGAGAATGTAATAGTGGTTTAGCAATAAAAAAGTGAATTCAACTTTGGATATGTTGATCTTGAGAGGTTTTTACATATCTAAGACTTTGCTAGGCACAATGAAACTTCTAAAGAAAAACAAAGCTTAACTTTGTCCTTTGCTAAATTTGTGTTATTTGCATTACTTTGTATAATTTAAAAATTAACACTGGTGGTAAGTATATTTATAAGAGTAATCATTTTGTTGGCGCTGAGATAGATACCCAATAAGGTGGGGCAACTCTTTCAAGATCATATGGTTTACGAATGACAGGGTACATGTCAATTACAGCTGCCCATGCCTTAACTTCTGCACAAAGATTTTTCCTTTGGGTGGAAGAACACAGAAATGAAAGTACATTTAGAAACTAAATTCAGACTTTAAAGAACAGACCAAAAGATTAAGTTTCATCCAATGAGGAGATTTGCAACTTACATCAAATCGCATATCAGAGTTTACGAGCTCTTCCACACACTTCCAAAAAATCTTAATGATTAGCCTGTGAGATAAGAAACACACCTATTTTACAGAGAGTGACACTAAACTTTATGATGTAAGTAACTCGCCCAAGTTCACATGGATTCTCGTTCAAGGAGCCAGGATATGATGCCAAGTCTGCAGGCTCCATGTTCAGCAGGTGAATTATGAAAAGTTCTTAATTTAGAAGTGAGAAAATCATAGTAGTACCTGAGGAAGACTTATCTGATTTCCAATAATAGAAAAGACTGGCAAGTGGGAAGGCCAAAGACGAAGGTGAGCAGGGTAAAGACTGGCATGTACTTAGAGTATGTACACAACTTTATAAATATAATGAAACTGCCAGCCTTACTTGAAACAGCATAAAAACCAAAGTACAGACATGTCCCAACCTGACTTATTAAACTTGGCAGGTGATTCACATTTGCTTGGCAGGATTGCAGCTCATAAAGAAGGTGTGTGACTTTTATAAGTCTATTTTTACACTGAACTTGATGAAGGCTGAAGTCTTAGCATCAGCCACAGACATCAAAGTTCAGCTTTCTGGATAGAACAGTAGGAGCCGTAGAAACAGAATCTCAAGGTGATTATCAAAGGGCAGATTCAATTTTTCTCCAAGAAAATACTTATGTTTATATATAATAAAAACAGATGGTAAACAAGGGAGAAAGAAGCCAAAACCAGTGAGAGGAGATATGAGAAGGAACAAACTCATGATGTTCAAAGCTGATTGTAGGAATTTTTTTCAGGAGGAAAAAATATCTGTCTTACACAAGAGCTCACCTTAATAGACATGTTTGGTGACAAAGTCAAAATGTTCCAGAGCAACTCAGAGATCATTAAACTGTCTCGTATCAGAGCTGTGGAAGAATCCTGGCATTAAAGAGGTGTTCTATAAGAAAGGAGGTGGAGTGGTCTAGAGAGAAAAGATGAAAGTTTAAAGCCAGGGAACAACAACAACAAAAAAAATTAAAGAAGAAAGTGGGAACTGAGAATTAACTACAGCAGGTAGCTAATAATTAAGCAGTAAGTAGTTAATAATCAAATTGTAAGTAGTTCTGCTATTTAAAAGAGCTCTCAATTATAATTGAGAGCTCTTTTAAATATCAGAACTACTTACTGTTCGATATTTGATTATGAGTTGTGCTTTCTTTCTTTTTACCTCACATCTGCCACTGCATCCAACTCTCTTGTAAAACTCTCCATGTGAATGCCTTCTGTGAAAGGTGTCCAGGAAGAAATGTAGGCAGAGGAGTAGTGTTCTGTGACTAAGGCAGATTAGAGCAAAGAAGGGCAAAAGACTAGAGAGGAGAAACAGAAAGAAGAATAAGGAATCCATGGGAGAAATAGCAATGAGCAGTGAGCAAACAAGGACCTTGAGACTTGCAGAAATCTTGGGGATGGTATAGATTTCAGGAGAAAATACAACAGCATTTGAGTCAATCCTGTTTTCTCTTAAAGGACTATGGAGCCCAGCTGATGATAAACAGCGTGTTCTCCCCTGATCCTGTGGTATCTTCCCTACTAACTTTGTGATTATTATGGAAAAAAAACAGCCACCATTTTATGAAAACTTCCTAGAAGCAGAATATAGTGTCTCAGAGTGTGACCTTGGACAAAATTTCTAACCACATTTAGTCTCATTTTTTCCTAATTTGTAAAACTGGCATAATAATAGGTAATAATACTTATTCAGTAAAAGGTGATTATTATTATTATTATTGCTCTGTACTCATTGATCTTTGGGTTATGTATAGCCTTAGCACCTTTTGGTTATACTTTCCCTATTACGTTAAACACAGCTGCGATCTCTTAAATTCTGTTACATATAGGAGTTGATCCCGTTACTCTAAGAATCATCCTAGAATTACCCTCTCTTTCCTCACTCCACGTGCTGTCACATCCAATGAGTGAATCCAAGTGAGTCTAGCTGAAAACTTCTGCAAAATCAGTTCACTTCACTCTGTCTCCACTCCACTCTTGTCTCAACCACTCTCACCTGAGCGCTGGCATTTCTCTCCTTGCTATCCTCCCATCTTTCTACTACATTCCCTTCTCCACATGGCAGCCCAGCGGTCTTTATAAGAGGTGAATTGCTGTGGCTCATGCCTATAATGCCAGCACTCTGGGAGACCAAGGTGGGTGGATCACGAGGTCAGGAGTTCAAGACCAGCCTGTACAACATGGCGAAACCCCATCTCTACTAAAATTATAAAAATTAGCCAGATATGTTGGCAGGTGCCTATTATCCCAACTACTTGGGAAGCTGAGGCAGGTGAATTGCTTGAACCTGGGAGGCAGAGGTTGCAATAAGCCTAGATTGTGCCATTTTACTCCAGCCTAGGTGACAGAGCAAGACTATATCTTGAAAAACAAATAAAAAAATTCAAAAGTTAAAAAGTAAATCAGGCCATGCCATGCTTCGGTCTTAGACCTGTCCATGGCTTTCTTTCATGACTGAAAAAAACTTTAACCTTTTTACTATGATAGGTAGCCTTTTTACTATGACCTATCAGGCTCTACTTAATGATTGCGTACCTAAACTTATCTCTCTTCCTCTTCCCACTCTGTCCTGATCACACATGTGTTTTTCTCCTCTCTTCTCCAGGGCTTCTCCTTCTCCTTTTCTTTTCTTATTTTCCTGGAATAATGCAGCTTGATCCTTCTTGGAGCCTTTGCATATTCTGTTTCTTTTTGTGAGAGGCTCTACCCCGGTACTGTCTCATGGCTGGTGAATTTGTGACATTCTGAATTCCGTGTCTGATCTAAAAGCCCACCTCTTCATAGAGCCATTCTTTTTCTTCTAATTTATTGTGGCAAGAACACTTAACATGAGATCTACCCTCTTAAAGTTTTTAAGGTGTCTAATACATTATTATTAGCAATAGGTACAATGTAATACAACAAATCTCCAGAGCTTAAATATTTATCTTGATTGACTAAAACTTTATGCCCATTGATTAGAAATAATCCATTTTCCCTTCCTCCAGCCCCTGGCAACTCCATTGCTTTCTTTGATCCTATAATGACTATATTAGGTACTTCATATAAATGGAATTATGTAGTATTTGTCCTTTTGTGACTGGATTATTTCCCTTAGCATAATGTCCTCATGATTCATCCATGTTATCATATATTACAGAATTCCCTTCTCTTTTAAAGCTAAATAGTATTCCATTGTATGCACATACTACTTTTTATTTATTCATTCATCAATAGACATGTTGATTGTTTCCACATCTTGTTATTGCAATGAGCATAGGGACACTTTGACATAATACTTCTTTGATATACTGATTTCAATTACTTTAGATAAATACCAAAAAATTGGATTGTTAGATCATTTGCTAGTTCTATTTTAATTTTTTAAGAAACCTTCCTATTGTTTCCCAGAGTGACTGCACTATGTTGCATTGCCACCAAAAATGTTCAAGGGCTCCAATTTACCCACATACTTACCAACACTTTTTTTTTTAATTGCCATTCTGACAGGTATAAAGTGATATTTTGTTGTCATTTTGATTTGCATTTCCCTGCTAATGTGTGATATTGAGCATTTTTTCATATACCCATTGTATATTTATAGGTACTTTTTGGAAAAATGTTTATTTAAGCCTTTAGCTAAGTTTTAATTGGATTAATAGGTTTTTTCTTGTTATTTATTGAGATTTATTTTACTGTCAAGTTGTAGGAATTCCTGATATATTTTGGAGCTTCACTCTTTGTCAGATATATGGTTTGCAAATATGTTTTGCCATTCTATTATTATTTGCCTTTTCATTGTGTTGATTTTTTCTTTGTTTTGCAGAAGCTTCTTAGTTTGATGTAGTCCCATTTATTTTTCTTTTTATTGATTATGATTTTGGTGTAATTTCCTTGAAATCATTGCCAAGATCAATGTCATGAAGCTTTTCCCCATGTTTTCTTCTAGGAGTTTTAAGGTTTCCAGTCTTGCATTTAAGTCTTTAATCCAGTTTGAGTTGATTTTTGTGTACATTGTAAGGCAAGAGTCCAATTTCATTCTCTTACATGTATATGCTCAGTTCTCTAAACATCATTCATTGAGTAGACTATCCTTTCCTCACTGTATGTTACTGGTATCCTTGCAGATCAGTTGACCTTACATGTGCTTATATAGTTCTAGACTCTATTCTGTTCTATCACTCTATATTTCCACCCAAGATTTCATTTTGCCCACTGTGTGCTGAGCAGAAGAGACCAGCCCAACCTGCTGTCCATTCTAGCTTGTGCGACACTCATCAGAACTCCAAGCCTGGTAAGACACAGAGCCAGTCTTTTGAGAGATCCTATGGAAAATGTTGGTGCTGAGTGTATGAATCGGCCCCTTCTCTCCCTCTGGGTAAAACTAGGAGATTGGAGTTTCCTTCCGATTGTATGACACTGTGCTTGGAACAGGATCCCTGGAGAGAGGATGCTCTAGAGCTCTCCACCAGCTCCAGTGAGTCTGGTTGTGTGTTCTCCTGAAGTGCACAAGCTTTTCCATTGGTTTCTGATTTCTAACAGAAGGAATCTCTGTGTTAATTATGGCTGAATTGGTATGTTTGTGGGGAGGAAGAAGAATTCAGGGCTTTCTATTACCTGTCATCACTTTCCCACAGGCTCATTCTTGATTATTGAATCTAAAAACTCAATTTTCCCGTCACTCTATAACATATCATCCTACTTTACTTTTTAAATCACTTGTCCCCATTTGAATTTAGTTGTTTATGTATTTGTTTGATAATGTTTGTTGTCTATTTCACGCCTGAAGTGCAATATCCGTGACGGAAAGTATCTTAACTATTTGGGTCAATTACATGAATGCCAAATTAGTTTTCAATAACCAATTAAACTACTAGTTCTAAAGTTTTAAAAGTCACAGTCTTCCTTATGAATCTTTTATAAGCATTAATATTTTGCTACAGATAGTTGCACACATTTCTAAAATAAAATTTTAGAGAATTCCTTGATTCCAAATATCATTTTCATGCATATATGATAGCCTGGAAGGCAGAAATCAGAGATTAAAACACTGCAGAGCCTAGCTCACATCAGCCTGGCATAGAAAAGAGTGTGTGTATATATACATATTAAATAAGTATATATTTTAAATATAAATATATATTAATATAATACACAAATATACTTATTTATATATAAATTCATATTTGAATACTTAAATATATATATTCAGATAGAAATATATTCAGATACATTTCTATCTGAATATATATATGAATATATTTCTATCTATATATGTATTTAAGTATATATTTAATAAGTAATAAATATACCTAATAAGAAGTATATTAAATAAGTATATATTTTTAATATAATACTTATTAAATAAGTATATATATTTTTTGATTTATTTTCTTATCTCAAAGTGTATATATATATATATATTTATATATATTTACACACACACACACACACACACACACAGGGAGACAAAAAGACACAAAAGCAGCACAGACAAAGATTAGAAAGCACTTCTAAAGCAGTACAGAAATTTTATGTGTAAGGCAATTGAGGTCCAGAAGTGGAAAATAACTTATTAAATATCAAGTAGATAATAAACTGCACTGCTAATAGTAAAACACAGTTCTCTTTGTTCATGACCCAGTGCTCATCCTCAGCACTAATAATATTATCCGTTTCCAACTCTGAAAACTGAAAGAGTTGAATTAATGCCACTAATATCCCTTAGCACTGAAACACCCAAGTTACTTTTTCTGAATCAAAAGGCAATTGAAATTTGCACTATTTAAATTTGATCATGTATAATCTTCTTTAAATTTGAGAGCTATCTAAAATGAAGCAAGAAAATTAAGAATGGGATGGCCAGGGAGGTAGGGCACTGATTCTGAGTGCCTTACTCCATTTGAGGATTAAAGCAGCTCAAGTTCTAAACAACTGCTGAACTTTTCATCAGTTATGTATGGAGAAATGGAATTTGCCTCCAGGGCTTATCATTTCTCCTGAGGCAAACTGAAACAAAGATACAGAGTTTCTTAACATAATACCAAACAAAAGCTGGTGATAGACTTGGACATTTTTTTTTCTGCTAGATTTTCATTCTGCCCTAAAGCTAGTATCTTCAATTTGCTGAGAGGAAAACAAAGACAAACACATGCAAACAACAAATTTCTTATGGGAACAATTTATTGAATTCAACGAGTTTACTAAACTTCTCTGAATCGAGGAACATAATTCTTTCCTTTGATCTGTGTGTGATTATAAGCATTTTACTGCAACTGTGACTTATAATTTAAAACTTGTTTTTTTTCCCCATCTCTTTACTCCTCTAATCAGAATGTTTAACATCTGTATATCATCCCAGATTACACATGCAGCTATATGTGAATATGACCAATAGAAAGGCAAATCATTATATTGATTTCCAAGTCTTTTCTTACAACGTTTCCTATTTCATCCTCTGTATCATCTATGTACTTGTAGATGAGTATGTACTCATCTATGATCATCCAGTGAGGTTACAAGAGTGCAAAGAACTAATGACCATGTATTTTCCATGATTTTGTTCCAAATACATAATGATATGGTTTGGCTCTGTGCCATGTCCCCACCCAAATCTCATCACAAATTGTACTCCCGTAATCCCCATGTGTCAAAGGCAGGACTAGATGGAGGTAATTGGATCATGCTGTTCTCGTGACAGTGAGTGAGTTCTCAGGAGATCTGATGGTTTCATAAGCATCCGGCATTTTCCCTGCTTGCACTCGCTCCATCCTGCCACCCTTTGAAGAAGGTGCCTTGCCTTAGATTATAATTATAAATTTCCTGAGGCCTCCCCAGCAATACAAAACTATGAGTAAATTAAACCTCTTTCCTTTATAAATTACCTGTCTTGGGTATTTCTTCATAGAACTGTGAGAACAGACTAATACACATCATCCCTTAAAAAGGTAAACTTAGAGGAGTTTACCCAAGTTAGGGGTGGGGAAAGACTAATATGTTGGTTTGTAATATGCGATCTTACACATTTTAAATAGTATGTTCACAATAACAAAGACTTGGAACCAACCCAAATGCCCATCAATGATAGACTGGATAAAGAAAATGTGGCACCTATACACCATGGAATACTTCACAGCCATGAAAAAAGAATGAGTTCATGTCCATTGCAGGGACATGGATGAAGCTGGAAACCATCATTCTCAGCAAACTATCACAAGAATAGAAGACCAAACACCACATGTTCTCACTCATAAGTGGGAGCTGAAAAATGAGAACACATGGACGCAGGGAGGGGAACGTCACACACAGGGACCTGTCTTGGGGTGGGGAGGCTAAGGGGAGAGATAGCATTAGGAGAACTACCTAATATAGATTATGGGTTGATGGGTGCAGCAAACCACCATGGCACATGTATACCTAAGTAACAAACCTGAACATTCTGCACATATATCCCAGAACTTAAAGTATAATAATAATGAAATGGTGGAAACTTTAATGACTCCACTTATTCAACCTACAGAATAAAATAAGAATTTGTTAGCATCACACATATGTTAGTGTTCTTCAGAGAAACAAAAGGAATTACACACACACACACACACACACACACATATTCTACATACACAAACACACATATATATCTTTTTACATATATATGAAGAAATTTATTATAAGGGATTGGCTTATGTAATTATTATAGCGGCTGAGAAGTCCCACTCTCTGCTCTCTGCAAGCTAGAGACTCAAGAAGGCTGGCGTTGTAGATTAAAGTCCTGAGAGCAGCAAAAATGATGGTGTTCATTCCAGTCTAGGTCACAAGGCCTGAGAACTAGGAACACAGAGGGCAGGAGAAGATGAATGTCCTGGCTTAAGCAGTCAAGCAGAGTTAATTTACGCATTCCTCCACCTTTATGTTTTATTCAGGCCCTCAACAGATTAAATGATGCTTACTCATTGGGGAGGGCCATGTGGTTTATTTAATCTAGCAATGCAAATGCTAAACTTTTCTAGAAACACCCTCAGTGACATATCCAGAAATAGCTATCTGGGCATCTCCTGGCCCAGTCAAGTTGATATATAAGATTAGCTATCACAATACACATTAGAATAATCATAATACTCTTCAGGGTCTGGTTTTATTTTCCTGACTTTATAGTCTCATTCACAACATTACAAGTGCCTTCCTCAAACCCCCAACCCTTAGTTTGAGCCATACTTAAAAACTTAAACATTTCCACCAAACATACAGTTATGTTATGAGTCTTTATACCTTCACACATGCTAGACTCTTTTTGGGATTCTTTTTCTTCATATCTACATTTAATCATTCTTAAATATCCAAGTAAAGAGTTGTCTCCTCTGTAAAGCCTTCTTTGATGCTTACAAACAGTGTTCATAGCTGTTTCTTTTGTACTTCCCCATTATCGGATTTTTTACTGTTGCATTTATAGGCTCTGCAAGCTCACGTCTGCTATCCTGCACTTTCTTTACACATACTTTCAGGTAACATCTGGACTAAGGTCAATGTTGATATCCTATTGATCTCTGTCACCCCAGTGTATGATACACTATTAAAGGAGACAATAGAGCAAGGTAGTGCTGGGGAAATCATGATCATTTGGAGAAGAGGGAGGCGGCAAAGCTTCCAGTGGGTGCACCCTTGAAGGGCAAGTGTTCTGGGACCCAGCAAAGCTTCCACAAAACCCCTACACTTTACAATGCCTCATGATCCACCAGTTACAAATGTGGAAAGAAATAAAGAGAGATAAAGCAGGAAGGAGTGTGGGAAAAGGAGTCAGGACAAAAAAATGATGAAGAAAATTTTTAAAAAAGAATAAGAAAACTGAGAGGGAAAAAAAGAAGGAAGGAACAACAAAAAAAGACAAGGAGAGAAGAAAATCTATTCAATACATGAAGATAAGTTTAATGAAGATTTATCTGTTTGAATAAATTTTATTTTTTGTTGTTTGCATTATTTGCAAATTTCAACATCCAAAAGAGATGGTCACATGAAGGTAGTCAATGCTGACAATTTTTTTACATAACTTCATTCTTTCTTAGGTATTTTATACATATAAAACAGGCCTATATTTCCTTTCTCCATAATTTTTACGCATATACTAAATAGTAGTATACAACACATACATACTATTATTTATTTGTGTTCTTTTCACTTAAAACTCAACTTCAAGTTCATTATCACTGCATAAAGAAGCTCTTTAATTGTAATGATTACTAAAATTCCATTGAATGGTTTTATGCCAAGCGATTTAACCAATATCTTACTGATGAGCACTTTCATTTTTTCCAATTGGCTGAAATGGAATAGTGTATGTCTGTGTATAAATACACACATGAATGTACACTCAAAATTCCATACAATGGTGGTCTATTAGCTGAATAATGAAATTGCTGCACCTAAGCTTATGGGTGTTTTGATTCAGGGGAATATGTTAAATAGTCACAAAGGATGAGGTACCATTTTACGTTTCCATTATTGCTGTGATGTGGAATTTTCCTATAGCTGCACTAAACAGTATACTATCAAACTCGTGGCTCTTTGCCAGTCTTGCAGGTGAAAGACAGTATCTCTGTTCAGTTGTTTACAATTTTAGACAACTTGACTATAATTTATTTAACCAATTAATTAATTAGTCTAATTATACGCATGATCCTCAGAACACAACCCCAAAGCTAACTTGTGAGCTGGGAATACCTGTAAGTAAACAGATGTATTTGGAAATTCAGTAGGTTTCCTTTGCCACATTTTCAGGAACTAGTATTCTTTATCCTAAGGGGGAATATGAGGTTATTCTTACCCTTTGCATCCCATTTGTACTTTTCAAAACTGGGACAGAATCCAGAGTATCTCTGCCTTGCCTGTGATGTCTCACCTGCTCACCCCACAATTACTGCCACCAGCTGTATTCGCCCTGATTTTTCCCTCAAAGCATCCTCTCCTATGCTAATAGAACAGAGTACATAAACAGGGGATATCAGATTTATCTGCTGCAATGATGTTGAAAGAGATAACATCATTCTTTTTTTTCTTTCTTTCTTTTTTGAGATGGAGTCTTGCTCTGCCGCCCAGGCTGTAGTGCAGTGGTGAGATCTCAGCACACAGCAACCTCCGCCTCCTGGATTCAAGCGATTCTTTTGCCTCAGACTACAGGCACATGCCAACATACCTGGCTAATTTTGTGTTTTTAGTAGAGACAGAGTTTCACCATATTGGTCAGACCGGTCTCGGACCCATGACCTCGTTATTTGCTCACCTCAACCTCCTAAAGTGCTGGGATTACAGGCATAAGCCACTACGCCTGGCCTTTTATACATCTTTCACTCACTTTCTCTTCTATTCCACCCCTCAGATGAAAACCCCAGGACCATTTTGCAAGATATCATAGTTGGAAACAGCTCTGCCTGTGAAGATGCTGATGCAGATCCCTCATTCTCTGCCATACTCCACTAATGCTACAGTTTTTCCAACAGTCTGCATTTAATTTTCTGCCTCATGAGAATATCTAGTTCCTTGAAACCCACAGGAAATTACTACATCTATTATGTTCTCCTTCCAGGTTGGATTTTAAAACCTGTCTTTTTATACCCATATATGCACCAAAGCTTATATTGGTTTACTCCTTTTGTACATTCATTAAACATCCTTTTGAAAAAATTTGAGATGGATGAATTCCAATTCCAGTCCCGTGTGTGTGTGTGTGTGTGTGTGTGTGTGTGTGTGTGAAAGAGTCTCTCTCTGTCGCCCAGGCTAAAGTCCAGTGGTGCAATCTCAGCTCATTGCAATGTTCACCTCCTGAGCTAGGGGAATCTTCCTACCTCAAGCTCCTGAGTAGCTGGGATTACAGATGCCTGCCACCATGCTTGGTCAATTTTGTATTTTTAGTAGAGACAGGGTTTTGTCATATTGTCCAGGCTGTTCTTGAACTCCTGGTCTCAAGCGATCTGCCTGCCTTGGCCTCCCAAAGTGATATGATTATAAGTGAGAGCCATTGTGCCCAGCCACCAACTCTTCACCTTCATGTAATCTACTGACTTTCCTAATCCAATGACTTGTACAAGTATAAATTTGTAGACTGTAATGTCAGTTTTAATTTAAACCCTGGCAAGAATACCTTAAGATTTATTTTAGTCATCCTGTTTTTTCAATATTTATGAAGGCAGTCCCTTTTCCTTCTCTTCTCCCTCTGGGTGGATGTCACATTCTCCCAATTAACAAAGAATGAAGAATGATAAAACTGAAAATATTTGAAGTTTGCATCATTAATTTCAAAGCTCGCCTTAATCTGGACTCATGATTCTTCCTCCCTTTTTATCAGTAATGGGGATGAGAAAGACACAATAAGTTTTTCCTTTATTCTACATTTCATTTGTATTATTTATTAATAAATCTTAAAACATTTTAGGTAAAATTTTTGTTCCATGTACTCTTTTCAACCCAGTCCAACTTTGGCTCTTTCATATCTACCGTGCCACTGAGATTGGTCCTGCTAGTGTTTATATAATACACTAAATCCAGTGTCCTCTTTCCATTCCTCATTCTGCTTGACCTTTCAGCAGACTATGGTAAGAGAACAGCAAACAAGGACCAGAGGATATCAGATTTGTCTTCTGCAAGGATGAGGAGAAATTTCTCCCATCTCCAACCACGCGGTTCCTTGGCTTCTTCCTGTGTTAGTTCTCTAGATTCCTCTACTCAGCCATTACATGTTGGAGAGCCTCAAGATCTCTCATACTTTCCTGTGGCCTCATAGTGCTTGCTCAGTAGATAAGTATATTAATTCCCTGAGGTTCATAAATACTCTTTTTTTTTTTTTTTTTAGACAGAGTCTTACTCTGTCACCCAGGTTGGAGGGCAGTGGTGCAATCTCAGCTCACTGCAACCTCCACCTCCTGAATTCAAGCAATTCTCCTGCCTCAGCCTCCTGAGTAGCTGGGATAACAAGCGTGTGCCACCAAAGATGGCTAATTTTTGTATTTTATTAGAGACAAGGTTTCAGCACTTTGGCCAGGCTGGTCTTGAACTCCTGACCTCAAGAGATTTGCCCGCCTCAGCCACAAAATTCAGAAATCTATTTGCCAATGATTTCATGTTTATATACCCTACACAATCTTCTCTGTGGATGTCCATGTCCAGTTGTTGACTTGACGTTTTTACTAAGATATTTTACAGAAGCTTAAAATCTCTCACAGTCCCCTCAATGATATTAGGGTATAGTCTATGTTCTAATTTGCATGATTCGAGCTCTTCTCTGTCCTTCCTTCCCATCTAATTCCAGTCACTCTTTCACCACACAGCCTCTGGCCATTCTTCAACTCCCCAGGTATGCCACAAACCTTTTTGTGCTTTTTCCCTTACCCTAGGCACTCCTCTGGTCTCATCAGCCAGCACCGTGTGTTGTGTCTTCTTGAGGCCTCAGCTCATGCACTTTCCAGGAGAAGCTTTATTTGGCTCCCCAGAAGAAGTAAGCCTTTCTGCTTTGTATTCCTGAGCCATGCTCTACTTCTGCATTACCTCAGGAATACAAAGATAAGAGGCAATTGCCTCTCTTCTAATTACTTTTCAAGCTCTGCCTTCTTTAAAGTATAAACTCCACAAGAGTGATAGCTGTCCTATTTACTATCATATTGCCAGTTCCTCATCTTAGTAGTCACCACTATCTCCCAATTCTCATGTTTTTCTAAGGCAAGGCCTGCATCAGTAACACCCTGGTCTCTCTCTTGCCTGCTCTCCCTGTACTCAGTTCCTACACACACTCTCTCTCTCAGAGGCAGAGAAGAACCTGGCTCATCAGTGAGTTTGGAGAAGGATGGGAGCATGTTATTCTCTCCCTTTGGGCACCTGGCTAACAAGCTAAAAGGAGCATCTGCCAGCAGCTTTATCAGCATATTTTGATCTTCGTCTCTCAATTTTTTTTACCTGTTTCTCAATTGTTTCACACTCAGGCAAAGAATAGGAATTTTATTTATTGGGCCCATCAAAATCTCAAAACATCCTAGTGCCTGGCTCATTGTAGCTATATATTTGCTGAACAAACTTATGACACAATTTACTAATGTATTAAATTTGACGTTGCAAAACAATGAAAAATCAAAGAGGACTTTTGAACTGAGAGAAAGACAGAAACAAGGTGATATAGAGGAAAAGGAGAAGGCAGAATAGAGGGTGGACAAAGAAAGGTGATTATTACAAGATATTCAATGCAGATAATTTCATTAATCTTCAAAACGACCATAGGTAGAAAATAAGGCAGAAAGAGAAATAATTAAAGTACCAGTTAAATTGAAATTAATAAAAGTTGAATAAAGGATCTATTTCTTAAAATAGAGGGCAAAAGGGGCAAAGCTCTAGATAAAAATTAGAAATTAGAGATAGGGTTGAACGTGGTTTGGAGACTGTGTGGTACATTTTGCTTATTAATAGGTGTGAAAACAGGTTTCCAAGCTCACAAAGCAGGTTGAAACCAAATTTAAGACCAGGGCCAGTTTTCTTGAGTCTGAGCTCAAATCTCTTTAGTCTCCCCAGGCTGCCTCCTTTAAAATGTAAAGAATCTAAAGAAAGGTCAAAGAGAAGAATATACGGAGAAACTGGGAAAATCAGATGAATGATGGAAAATGTAGCATGGGATGAGATAAATAAATAAATAAATAAATAAGATGACTCATTTCTAATTCATCGGTGTTTTACTTTATTCAACATTTAGTATCTATGATTTAGTGGTAGTTTGGCACAGAGAACAGGAGAACAAAAAATAATGAAAACATGATGCTGGTAATAATACCATCCATCAACCTGAAATATAGAGCCCCGACAGGTCTGCATTCAAGATCAAAAGTCTTAGTTTGGAACAGCCAAGTATGCTCAACCAAATACCAATATTTCAGAGTTCTTTCATCTAAATTAGAAAAAGAAATGTCATATGTCTGTAACATGCACCCTATGGTGATCTTCTTTCCAAAGAAAAATAAAGCAACTCAGAGTTAAAGGAACAAACATATCATTTTGCAGGAATGCTGTTGCTTATTTCCATTTGCCAAAAGAAATAACGGAATAGGGGTAAGTGATAATAATTTTCATTGAAAAGTCAAACTTGCTTTGTTCTTCACATTCTTTGTGGTTGTTGGGACAAAGGTATGAGGCCATTAACGATAGGACAGAGCTTTTTTTTTCTGGATATAATTTAATTGCATTGCATATATAGTATACTAAAACACCAAAAGCAATGGAAACAAAAGCCAAAATAGACAAACAGGATCTAATTAGACTAAAAAGCTTCTGCACACCAAAAGAAACTATCATCAGAGTGAATAGGCAACCTACAGAATGGGAAAAACTTGTACAGTCTATTCATCTGACAAAGGGCTAATATCAAGAATCTACAAAGAACTTAAACAAATTTACAAGAAAAAAACAGCCTCATCAAAAAGTGGGTAGAGGATATGAACAGACACTTCTCAAAAGAAGACATTTATGCAGCCAACAAAGATATGAAAAGTTCATCATCACTGATCATTAGAGAAATGCAAATCAAAACAACAACGAGATACAATCTCACATCAGTTAGAATGGCACTTATTAAAAAGTCATGAAACAAAAGTTGCTGTAGAAGATGTGGAGAAATAAGAACACTTTTACACTGCTGGTAGGAGTGTAAATTAGTTCAACCATTGTGGAAGACAATGTGATGATTCCTCAAGGATCTAGAACTAGAAATACCAGTTGATCCAGCAATCCCATTACTGGGTATATACCCAAAGGATTCTGAATCATTCTACTATAAAGACACAGGCATGCATATGTTTATTGCAACACTGTTCACAATAGCCAAGACTTGGAACCAACCCAAATGCCCATCAATGATAAGCTGGATAAAGAAAATGTGGCACATATATATCATGGAATATTATGTAGCCCTGAAAAATGATGACTTTATGTCCTTTGCAGGGACATGGATGAAACTGGAAACTGTCATCCTCAGCAAACTAACACAAGAACATAAATCCACCCACTGCATGTTCTCACTTACAAGTGGGAGTTGAACAATGAGAACACATGAACACAGGGAGGGGAGCATCACACACCAGGGTCTGTTGGGGGTTTGGGGGGCCTAGAGGAGGGATAGCATTAGGAGAAATACCCCATATCACCATGGCACATGCATAACTATGTAACAAATGTGCATGTTCTATGCATTTATCCCAGAACTTAAAGTATAATAATTTTAAAAATATTTAATTATTTTTTAATTGTAATGACTACACCATGCATAGTTTTTGGCTTTGCAAAAGATGGTTATTGTCATCAAGTAGTGTACAGTAGGTAGGCAAAGAGCATGCACAGCTGTATGTGATTCTTTTCATGCTAAGTTAATTCAGATAAGCATGGAGCAGAGAAGAAAACCTTTTTTGATAAAAACAATTAATTTGTTTTGTGAGGTGTTGATATTGGTCAAGTATTGTTCTAAGATCTTCATATAGATATCCTCATGTAATCCTCACCACAGCCTTTTCAGGAATGCCTTATTATTAAATCTGTGACCTGGCTGAGAATTCTGGAGCAGAGATGGTAAGTTGTCCTAATTTCCAAAACTAGTAAGGGGCACTGATTATATGCCAAGCACTTCCTCAACATGATTTACACAGGAATCATGCCAAAAAAATTAAGTTTCATTTTGCAGAAAATAAAGCTGTAACAGTGTGCCTTAGTGATATGGCTTCTGAGGATTTACACAAAACATCAACTCAGACATTTCTGGGGACTAATTTATGTACTTTTCCCTAAATCATCTGAAGGCCATAAAAAGTAGTTTAATAACGGAGGTGATATTGAGCTTAGCCTATCAATTTGGAAAAGGCAGTTGGCCGAGTGGAGGGAGGATGTGTCAGGCCAAGGGGAAAGTAAGAGACAAGAGAAAGAAAATGGCAATTAGGGGGAAACCAGGAGAGGGAGGGACAGGCCAGTGTAGCTCTTAGGGATTGAGAGATGGACTTGACAAGGTAGACGGGGGCTGATCAGCGAAGGTCTCCAATGTGAAGCTAAGGAGTTATGGAACAATTGCAGATTTTTAAAAGCTCCTATTGGTCTCAGATTAAAGACTGGGTAGTTCTGAATTGAATCCATCATTTCCATTGTTCAGAATAGACCAACACTTGGCAAAGTTTCAACCCCAGAACCTTTTAGAAGTTCATTAAAAATCTCAAAAGCTTTTTCAAATACCAAAAGGCCCCAGCACTCCATTTAAATGTAAATATACTTGAGAGTTTAAATTCTAAGATTTAAGAATGATTACGGGGAAGTGCTTGGAAATAAATGTTTGGAGGGGGAAAAAAAAAACAGAAAAGTGATGAACAGCAAGGGACCCAGGAAAGATTTGAATGCATCCTGTGCTGCAGGTTTTCGGAAATTATTTCTGCCATCGCTGCAGTTCTCTTAATGGTGATCATAAGTCAAAGAATTCAGAAGTTGATGTCAGATAGAAGGGCCATTGGACACTGAGATACAAGAGAATTAAAACTTCAGAATGAAAGCACAGCTGGGTTAAGCAGAGTGATGCTTCCAGGTGGCCATTTGAATTAGAAATTTGTCAGATCTGGATCTGTGACGAAGGGGTGACTGAGCCGACTTGGGTCCACAGAGAAGCCCTAGTCCCATCCAGATGGTGCTCCTGTTTACCTGGTGATGATCCTCATTTTTCTTCTGCTTCTTGGTCGCATCCATATGAGTGTACCCTTTTAGGACTTCAACAGGGAATCAGTGTTACAGAATATTGTCTGGAGACAAAGAAGATGGCAGATGCTGAGCTTCTTGATATTGCCGTTTGTAAAAGAGAATACAGAAAAAACAAAGGGGCAAGGCTAGAGGGTAAACTTGTCCTTGTTTATAATGAAGAAATATGCACCATGACTATTTCTAACCCTTTCTGCCTCCTTCATCTCTGAATCAATTTATAAGACATTTAACTTTAGTTTTATTAAGTACTATCTTGTTTATGTTTATAATATGCATATATGTTTATACAATATAATTTTTTTCTATTTTAATAAAAACATATATTGTGTTAAAACCCCACATTTTTATGTCTCTATAAAAAATACAGGTTTTAACATAAAATACAAACAATAATTTTAGAAAATACAAAATAAGCAGTAATAATTTATCTATGAACATACCACAAAGAGGTGACAATTAATGATATGTAGTTTTATATTTTTCAAGGTTTATACCATAAACAATACCTATACAATGTTAAACAAAACTAGAATCTTGCTATATGCAAATAATGTTTTAAAATTGTATTATTTAGGCCAGGCGTGGTGGCTCACGCCTGTAATCCCAGCACTTTGGGAGGCAGAGGCGGGCGGATCACGAGGCCAAGAGATCGAGACCATCCTGGCCAACATAGCGAAACCCCAACTCTACTAAAATGTAAAAAATTAGCTGGGCATGGTGGCGCGTGTCTGTATTCCCAGCTACTCGGGAGGCTGTGGCAGGAGAATGGCTTGAACCTAGGAGGCGGAGTTTGCAGTAAGCGGAGATCGCGCCACTGCACTCCAGCCTGGCGCCTGGTGACAAGCGAAACTCTGTCTCAAAAAAAAAAAAAAAAAAAGTATTATTTTTATATGTCCCTATAAAACAATATGAGGATTTTTGTATACTATTTTTAATTAAAAAGTAGGGAAAACATGTTAGAGGTGGATTAATATCTAAGCAATTATCCATCTTATCTCTCAAAACTATCATTATAAAGAACTTTTAAATATTAAATATGATATATTTTTAAAAAATATATTTTATTTCACTTTAGGTTTTGGGTTACATGTGCAGAACATGCAGGATTGTTGAATAGGTACATACATGGCAATGAGGTTTGATGCCTCCATCTCCATCACCTATATCTGGCATTTCTCCCCATGTTATCCCTCCCCAATTCCCTACCCCACTGTCCCTCCCCTAGCACTCCCCAACAGACCACAGTGTGTGATGCTCCCCTCCTTGTGTCCTTGTGTTCTCATTGTTCAACATCTGACTGAGAGTGAGAACACGTAGGGTTTGATTGTTCTTGTGTCAGTGTGCTGAGAATAATGGTTTCCAGATTCATGAATGTCTCTACAAAGGACATGAACTCATAGTTTTTTATGGCTGCATAGTATTCCATGGTGTATATGGGCCACATTCTCCTTGTCCAGTCTATCATTCATGGGCATTCTGTTGTTTCCAGGTCTTTGCTATTGTAGACAGTGCTGCAATGAACATACATGTTCATGTGTTTTTATATTAGAACGATTTATAATCCTTTGGGTATATACCCAGTAATGGGATTGCTGGATCAAATAGAATTTCTATTTCTAGATCCTTGAGGAATTGCCACACTGTCTTCCGCAATGGCTAAACTAATTTACAATCCCAAAAACAGTGAAAAAGTGTTCCTATTTCTCCACTTCCTCTCCAGCATCTGTTGTCTCCAGATATTTTAATGATTGCCATTCTAATTGGCATGAGATGGTAGCTCAATGTGGTTTTGATTTTCACTTCTCTAATGACCAGTGATGATGAGCATTTTTTCATATGTTTGTTGGCCTCACAGATGTCTTCTTTTGAAAAGTGTCTGCTCATATCCTTTGCCCACTTTTGAATGGGCCGGTTTGATTTTTTCTTGTAAATCTGTTTTAGTTTTTGGTAGATTCTGGACATTAGCCCTTTGTCAGATGGGCAGATTGCAAAAACTTTTTCTCATTCTGTTGGTTGCTGGTTCACTCTAATGATTGTTTCTTTTGTTGTGCAGAAGGTCTGGAGTTTAATTAGATCCCATTTGTCTAATGTGGCTTTTGTTGCCAATGCTTTTGGTGTTTTAATCATGAAGTCCTTGCCTATGCCTATGTCCTGAATGGTTTTGCCAAGGTTTTATTCTAGGGTTTTAATGGTGTTAAGTCTCTAATCCATCTGGAGTTAATTTTAGTGTAAGGCGTCAGGAAGGGGTCCAATTTCTGCTTTCTGCACATGGCTAGCCAGTTTTCCCAAAACCATTTATTAAACAGGGAATCCTTTCCCCATTGCTTTTTTTTGTCAGGTTTATCAAAGATCGGGTCGTTGTAGATGTGTGGCATTGCCTCCAAGGCCTCTGTTTGTTCCATTAGTCTCTATCTCTGTTTTGGTACCAGTACCATGCTGTTTTGATTACTGTAGCCTTGTAGTATAGTTTGAAGTCAGGTAGTGTGATGTCTCCAGCTTTTGGCTTAGAGTTGACTTCGCTATGTGTACTCTCCTTTTGTTCCATATGAAGTTTAAGGTGTTTTTTTACAGTTCTGTGAAGAGGGTCATAGGTAGCTTGATGGGGATAGTATTAAATTTATAAATTACTTTGAGCAGTATGGCCATTTTCATGATATTGATTCTTCCCAACCATGAGCATGGGATGTTTTTCCATCTATTTGTGTCCTCTCTTATTTCCTTGAGCAATGCTTTGTAGTTCTACTTGAAGAGATCCTTTACATCCTTTTTTAGTTGTATTTCTGGGTATTTTATTCTCTTTATAGCAATTGTGAATGGCAGTTTGTTCTTGATTTGGCTCTCTTTAAGACTGTTATTGGTGTATAGGAATGTTTGTGATTTCTGCACATTGATTTTGTATCCTGAGACTCTGCTGAAATTGCTTATCAGTATCAGTAGATCTTGGGCTGAGATGATGGGGTCTTCTAAATATACAATCATGTCATCTACAAATTGAGACAATTTTACTTCCTCCTTTCCTGATTGAATACCTTTTATTTCTTTTTCTTGCTTGATTGCTCTGGCTACAACTTCCAATACTGTATTGAATAGGAGTGGTGAGAGAGGGCATCCTTGTCTAGTGCCAGATTTCAAAGGGAATGATTTCAGTTTTTGCCCATTCAGTATGATATTGGCTGTTGGTTTGTCATAAATATCTTTTTTATTATTTTGAGATACATTTTGTTGATACCTAGTTTATTGAGAGTTTTTAGCTAAAGTGCTGTTGAATTTTGTCAAATGCCTTCTCTGCATCTGTTGAGATAATCATGTGGTTTTTGTCTTTGGTTCTGTTTATGTGGTAGATTATGTTTATAGACTTGCGTATTATGAACCAGCCTTGCATCCCTGGGATGAAGCCTACTTGATGTGCTGGATAAGCTTTTTGATGTGCTGTTAAAATCAGTTTGCCAGTATTTTATTGAAGATTTTTGCATCTATGTTCGTCATGGGTATTGGCCTGAAGTTTTCTTTTCTTGTTGAATCTCTGCCTGGTTTGGGTATCAGGATGATGTTGGCCTCATAAAATGATTTGGGAAGGATTCCCTCTTTTTGGATTGTTTGGAATAGTTTCAGAAGGAGTGGTACCAGCTCCTCTTTGTCTGTCTGGTAGAATTCAGCTGTGAACCCATTTGGACCTGGGCTTTTTTTGGTTGGTAGGCTATTAATTGCTGCCTCAACTTCAGCCCTTGTTATTTTTCTATTCAGGGTTTTGACTTCTTCCTGGTTTAGGCTTGGGAGGGTGCAAGTGTCCAGAGTTTATCAATTTCTTCCAAGTTTACACGTTTATGTGCATAGAGTTGTTTGTAGTAATCTCTTATGGTAGTTTGTATTTCTGTGGACTCTGTGGTGATATCCCCTTTATTGTTTTTTATTGCATCTATTTGATTCTTCTGTCTTTTCTTTTTTATTAATCTGGCTAGTGGTCTATTTTGTTGATCTTTTCAAAAAACCAGCTCCTGGATTTATTAATTTTTGAAAGGATTTTGTGTCTCTATCTCTTTCAGTTTTGCTCTGATCTTAGTTATTTCTTGTCTTCTGCTAGCTTTTGAGGTTTTTTTTTTTAATCTTGCTCCTCTAGCTCTTTTAATTTTGATGATAGGATGTCAATTTTAGGTCTTTCCTTGCTTCTCATGTGGGCATTCATTGCTATATATTTTCCCCTAGACACTGCTTTAAATGTGTTCCAGAGATCTGGTATATTGTGCCTTCATTCTTGTTGGTTTTGAAAAATATCTTTATTTCTGCTTTCATTTCATTTTTTATCCCATCAACATTCAAGAGCCAGTTGTTCAGTTTCCATGAAGTTGTGCAGTTCTGAGTCAGTTTCTTAATCCTGAGTTCTAATTTGATTGCACTCTGGTCTGAGAGACTGTTTGTTATGATTTCTGTTCTTTTGCATTTGCTGAGGACTGATTTACTTCCAATTACATGGTCAGTTTTAGAGTAGGTGTGATGTGGTGCTGAGAAGAATGTATATTCTGTGGATTTGGGGTGGAGAGTTCTGTAAATGTCTATTAGGTTTGCTTGGTCCATATCTGAGTTCAAATCCTGGATATCATTGTTAATTTTCTCATTGATCTGTCTAATATTGACAGTGGAGAGTTAAAGTTTCCCACTATCATTGTGCGGGAGTCTAAGTCTCTTTGTATGTCATTAAGAACTTGCTTTATGTATGGGGTGCTCCTGTATTGGCGGCGTATATATTTAGGATCATTAGCTCTTCTTGTTGAATTGATCCTTTTACCATTATGTAATGCCCTTCTTTGTCTCTTTTGATCTTTGTTGGTTTAAAGTCTATTTTATCAGAGACTAGTATTGTAACTGCTGCTTTTTTTTTTTTTTTTTTTGACTCTCCATTTGCTTGGTAAATCTTCCCCCATCCCTTTATTTTGAGCCTATATGTGTCCTCACATGTGAGATATGTTTCCTGGATACAGCACACTGATGGGTTTTGACTCTTTGTCTAATTTGCCAGTCTCTGTCTTTTGATTGGGGCATTTAGTTCATTTATATTTAAGTTTAATATTGTTATATTTGAACAGGATCCTGCCATTTTGATGCTAACTGGATGTTTTGCCCATTAGTTGATGCAGTTTCTTCATTGTGTCGATGCTCTTTACCATTTGGTGCATTTTTGGAGTGGCTGGTACTGATTGTTCCTTTCTATATTTAGTGCTTCTTTCAGGAGCTCTTGTAAGGCAGGCTTGGTGGTGACAAAATCTCTGAGTAATTGCTTACTCGTAAAGAATTTTATTTCTTTTTTGCTTATGAAGCTTAGTTTGGCTGTATATGCAATTGTAGGTTGAAAGTTCTTTTCTTTAAGGATCTTAAATACTGGCCCCCACTGTCTACTGGCTTGTAGGGTTTCTGCTGAGAGACCCACTGGGATTCTGATGGGCTTCCCTTTGTGGGTAATCTGACCTTTATCTCTGGCTGCCCTTAGCATTTTTTCCTTCATTTCAACCCTGGTGAACCTGATGATTATGTGCCTTGGCATTGCTCTTCTTGAGGAATATCTTTCTGGTGTTCTCTGTATTTCCTGGACTTGAATATTAGCCTGTCTTGCTATGTTATGGAAGTTCTCCTGGATAATATCCTGAAGAGCCTTTTTCCAACTTGGATTCATTCTCTCTATCACATTCAGGTACACCTATCAAACATAGATTAGGTCTTTTCATATACTGTTTGTCATATATATAGAATATAATTTATTGAAGCATTCCTGAGATGTGAAATGTATAGTTTGTTTATCGTCAGGTATTAGTATGAAAAATATTGTGGTGAATATAACTTCGGTACATCTTTAAATTCCGATCTAAATCCTCAGAGTAGACTACCAAAAGGATCCTTACAGACTTAAGGGAAAAAAAAAGCATAAGTGAAAGTATTAATGCCTGTTGCCATATTGGTTTGTAACATATCACATAATTTTTAATTCTCACAAGTCATGAATAGGACTATTTCAATACACATCTTCAATGCATCTGTTAGTTTTCTTCAAAATGCCACTTTGACAATAAATATTACATTTTTATTGTTATTAAATTCACAATTACTTGATTGCCAGTAAGGCTGAAGTATTTTTTATATGTTGTCCACTTATTAACCTGTGTATTAGTAGTTTTAATAATGTTTTTTAATGTATGATTATGAAGGTACTATGTTTCTTTAATAATTTTATAACACAACTAAGTAATGGGCAATAAAGTTTTATCTCTAAACTCACCACATGAAGATGACAGCTGTTAAAATGCCAGCTTATGTTTTTTCAGTTCTATACCACAACCACATTGACACAGTAATTCACAAACAATTATTGACAAAACTGGAATACCATGTATAAAAGTTAATCTTATGTTTTCGCTTCACCTGAGGGTTTCAGTATTTCTTCCATTATTAAATGTTTTGTTAAAACACAGTATTAAATACTGAGTGATGCATATGTCTTCATATGAGTGTGTCACTACATGTTTAATTAAATCACCGTATCATACGTTTGTATTTTTCATCCTTTCACTGTCATGTGCAAAGAAATGTAAGACAAAATTTTTCCTCTCCAAAAGTCAACATAACTATTTAGATAGCATTCAAATATGCAAATAGCATTTAGAGACAATAATGGAAGATAAGTTACAAAGCCAAATTTTAAATAGACTTTGCTTGGATCATTCAAACAACGGAAGAAGCCTTGTTGATTCTTCATTTGTTCTCCCTGGGATTATAGTTTTTCTCACTTTTGCTACTAAAGAATGTTTCTCCTTACCTCAAAACTACTGGTCTTCCTGCCTCAGGATTCTCTCCTTTACAAAATGTGTCCCCTCATCATGATAGCTCTGATCTTTAAAATATTTTGCTTTTATAAGATGTACTTGTATAACATACATTCACTCTGAAACAATCTTCCTTTTAAAAATACCTCCTATAACTTATCATTTATTCCTTGGCTAGGCTTTCTCCTTTTCACAGAATGTATTGCCACCTAATATTATATCGTATGATTTTTTTAACTACTATGCTATGTTTATTTTCTATCAGATTCCCAACTACCATAGGTTAGAGAAGTAGTTTGTTTGATTAATCACTGAATTTTCAAAACCTGAAAACTATTCCTAACAGAGAACAAATTGCCTAAAAGTATATTATTCATCTGTAGTTTCCTTTTTATTTCAATTGGGTCTTTGCCAGGTTTTGGTATCAGGGTGATGCTAGATTCTTAGAATGAGTTATAAATGAGTCCCCCCCACTTCTCGATTTTTTTTTCCCCATTTATTTATTTTATTGCATTTTAGGTTTTGGGGTACCTGTGAAGAACATGCAAAATTGTTGCATAGGAACACACATGGCAGTGTGATTTGCTGCCTTCCTCCCCATCACCTGCATCTGGCATTTCTCCCCTTGCTATCTCTCCCCAGCTCCCCTCAGTAGAATTAGTACTAGCTCTTCTTTGAATATGTCTGGTAGAATTCAGCCGTGATCCATCCAGTCCTGGGCTTCTTTTTGTTGGTAAGTTTTTATTACTGATTCAATTTCAGAACTGATATTGGTCTGTTTTGGGCTTCAATGTCTTCCTTATTCAATCATGGGAGGTTGTGTGTTTCCAGGAATTTATCCATTTTCTCTACATTTTGTAGTTTGTGTGCATAGAAGTGTTCATAATAGTCTCAGAGAATCTTATGCATATCTGTGGGATTACTTGTAATGTCATCTTTCTTATTTCTGATTATACTTATTTGGATCTTCTCTCTTTTTTTCTTTGTTAACCTTACTAGTGGTCTGCCAATGTTGATAATCCCTTCAGAGGAACACTTTTGGTTCCGTTAATTCTTTGTATGGATTTTTGAATCTCAATTTTGTTCAGTTCTGCTCTGATTTTAGTTATTTACTTTCTTCTGCTAACTTTGGGGTTTGTTTGCTCTTGTTTTTCCAGTTCTGCTATGTGTGATGTTAGCTTATGGATTTGTGATCATTTTAATTTTTTTTGAGGTAGCTGTTTCACACTTTAAACTTTCCTCCTAACACTGATTTTGCTGCATCCCAGGGATATTGGTATGTTGTATCTGCATCCTGATGAACATAGACACAAAAATCCTTAATGAAATACCAGCAAACAAATCCAGCAGCACACCACAAAGCTAATTCACCATGACCAATTATGTTTTATTCCTGGGATATATGGAGGATTCAAAATACACAAATATAAATTTGATTCAACACATAAATAGAATTAAAAACAAAAATCATGTGATCATCTCAGTAGATGAGAAAAAAGATTCCTCAATAAAATCCAAGATAGACCCCTTCATAATAAAAGCATTCAATAAAGTAGGCATCAAAGGAACATAGTTCAAAATAAATAAGAGTCATTCATGACAAACCCACAGGCAACATCATACTGAATGGAAAAAAGCTTGAAGCATTCCCTTGGAGAACTGGAACAAGATAAGGATTCCTATTCTCATCACTCCTGTACAAAATAGTACTGGAAGTCCTAGCCAGAGCAATCAGGCAAGAGGAAAAATAAAAAGCATCCAAATAGGAAAAGAACAATTCACACTCTCTCTTCAGGGATGATATGCCTAAAAAACCCTAAAGACTCAACAAAATGGTTCCCAGAACTGATAAACAACTTTAGTAAAGTTTCAGGATGCTAAACAAATGTACAAATATCAGAAGCATTTCTATACACCAATAATGTTTAAGCTGAGGACCGCATCAAGAACTCAATCTCATTTACAATAGCCACAAAAAATAAAATACCTACAAAGATATCTAACCAAGGAGGTAAGAGATATCTAAAAGAAGAGCTACAAAATACTACTCTAATAAATTATATATGACACAAATAAATGGGAAGATATTCCATGTTCATGGATTGGAAAAATAAATATTATTAAAATGGCCAAACTGCCCAAAGCAATTGATAAATGTAATGCTATTCCTACAAAACTATCAAAGTCATTTTTCAGAGAATTAAAAAAGTCTCAGATTCATGTAGAACTGAAAAAAGAGCCTGAATAGCCAAAGTAATCCTAATTAAAAAGAACAAAGTTAAGGCATCACATTACCCAAAAAACTATACTATAAGGCTACCATAACCAAAACAGCATGGCACTGGTACAAAAACCATGCATGGAGCAATGGAACATAATAAAAACCCGAAAATAAAACTACACATCTACAGCTAGCTGATCTTCAACAAAATCAACCAAAATAAGTAATGGGAGACTCCCTATTGAATAAAAGGTGCTGAGATAGCTGGCTAGCCCATATGCAGAAGAATAAAACTGGACCCCTACTTTTCACCATATACATAAATTAACTCAAGATGAATTACAGATTTAAATCTAAGACTTCAAATTGTAAGAATCTCAGGAGCAAACCTAGAACAAGTAAGATGCCTAAACCCCAACATCATGCAATACACCCATGTAACAAACCTGCACATGTATCTCTTAAACCTAAAATAAAACCTGAAATTTTAGAATAAGTGTGATGTGGTGTTGAGAAGAATGTACATTTTGTTGACTTGGGGTGGAGCATTCTGTAGATGTCTATTAGGTCCACTTGGTCCAGAGCTGAGTTCAAGCCATGAATATCCTTGTTAATTTTCTGTCTCATTGATCTCTCTAATATTGACAGTGGGGTGTTAAAGTCTTCCACTATTATTGTGTGGGAGTCTAAGTCTCTTTGTAAGTCTCTAAGAACCTGTTTTATGAATCTGGGAGCTCCTATATTGAGTGCATATATATTTAGGATAGTTAGCTCTTCTTGTTGCATTGATCCATTGACAATTATGTAATGCCTTTCTTTGTCTGTTTTGATCTTTATTGGCTTAAAGTCTGTTTCATCAGAGACTAAGATTGGAATACCTGATTTTTTAAATTTCCATTTACTTGATAAATATTTCCCTATCCTTTTATTTTGAACCTATGTATGTCTTTGAATATGAGATGGGTCTTCTGAATATAGCACACTGATGGGTCTTGACTCTCTATCCAATTTGCTAATCTGTGTCTTTTAATTGGGGAATTTAGTTTCTTTACATTTAAGGTTAATATTTTTATGTGCAAATTTGATTCTGTCATAATGATGCTAGCTGGTTATTTTGCACGTTAGCTAATGCAGTTTCTTCATTGTGTTGATGGTCTTTACAATTTGGTATGTTTTTGCAGTGGCTAGTACCAGTTGTTCCTTTCCATGTTTAGAGCTTCCTTCAGGAGCTCTTTATCATTTTCACAAATACTCCTCCTAATAATTACTGTGAATATTTCTCATATCCAAGCCCTTTCTCTGATTCAGCTTTTCCTGACTTTGGGCTACAGACATTATGGTTCCCCATATTCACAGGCATCTCCAAGATGGGCACCTTCTTCCTTGGAGTCTTTTGAATTTGGATTAGTGCTGGTATTATAGGTCACAGTTACACATACTTTCTGCCATGCCTCCATTGCTTTCTCAGACACAATCATCAGAACACCCAACCCTCATTTTCTGGCCATTTGCATTCACTTTGGCTTGTGTAAGTGCCCCACCATATCCTTCATCCACTCGAGATATCCAACATCATTAAATCCAAGTGGAAATAGACAATAATAGCTACACATGTGTGTTAAATGACTGAATCATAAACAATAAGTAGATGAATGAATGACTAAATAACTAAAGGGTTTTTTATAAAAATGAAAAAAATAATCAAATGAATAATTTTTGCATAGGTGAATTTTTTAGCTAAAGGAATTCTTTACTACTTTGATCAATTTTGGCTCAATTTCCAAAGCTAGAGTCCTCTTTTATTTGGAGAGTTTGTAATTTTCAATGATGTGAAATAATTATTTATTTGATTATTTTTCTGCATTTTTATAAGGCCACTATGCTAAAAGGAGATCTAGTTAATTGTATAACTCTCTTCTTGGTCCTAGATACACTGTTCAGTACTTTCCCCCAAAGTCTTTATAAAGCATACAGACTAATTTACAAAGTGTAATTTCTGATAATTATATCTAATGTTTATTGAGTATGGACTATTTGACAGGCATTGCATAAACTCATTTAGTTTTCACAAGAACCTTACATCATAGAACATGGATCAGGATAGGCTACATTATTCTAAGATAATAAACTAACTCAAACTCTCAGGGGCTTAGCACAGCTAATCTTTATTTCTCATTCATGTTACCTGTTAATGAATACAGGCAAAGGATGCTGAACCACAGTCACTCAGAGACTCAAGTTCATAGATGCTCTGCTATATTACATCTACTTCATCTGGAAAATGTGCCCCTACCATCATCCTAGTAGAGGAAAAGAGAGTGTGTATTTTTTCTCAGAACCATCTACCTTTACAGGATTTGAACTGGTGCCATGTTTGCAATAGAGGATGGGTCCAAGTTTAACTAAAGAGACAATTTCAAGCCCATTTATCACATATTTGCACTGACCTTGGCATTCTTGCTTTGATGTGGTATGCAAAGAAGAATTTAGTTAGATCTTTTGATGGTTATATATCTCACCAAAATTTTATAGTAGATTATTTTTATAACATTTCAGAAATTTCTTCACCTCCCCAAATCCTATTACTTTTGTTTTAGAATCAGCAATGTTGTCTTCTGCTTGTATATCTTTTGGATATATGTGAACTTGAATTTTGCTTTAGTTACTTAAATTATACAACATTTGACATAAGAACAGAAAATCAGACACCACATGTTCTCACTCATAAGCGGGTGTTGAACAATGAGAACACATGGACACAGGGAGGAGAGCATCACGCATTGTCTGTTGGTGGGGAATAGGGGAGGGACAATGGGGGGTAGGGAGTTGGGGAGGGATAACATGAGGAGAAATGGCAGATACAGGTGATGGGGACGGAGGCAGCAAACCATATTGCTATGTATGTACCTATGTAACAATCCTGCATGTTCTTCACATGTACCCCAGAACCTAAAGTGCAATAAAATATATATATTTTTTAAAAACAACATTTTTACATTACTTTTTTTCTCAGTCATCCTCATTTTTTTATGTGTAAAACATTAAAAAAAACTGCCTCATATAACTGTGGCTAGAATTACATGTAAAAAAATGTATGTACTATATATGCATAAAATACATGTAAAAATTTATTATCTAGCCATACATGACACATAATTGATGCTCAATAATGTTACCCATTCCTAATATTATATAGCCAAATATTAGTAGATTTTTGTAAATGTGTTTTGAGAATTCTATTCATAGAATGTAGATGGTCTATATGATAAAAATTTCAGTTGATAGTCTCTCTTTTACAGAACTCATAAACCAAAGAGAAAATGTTATGTTTAAAGTAAATATTGAATAAACTGATGCTAATACACTTCTTAGAATTCAGCCTTTGGAGTCTTAACCTTTGGCAAAGGACTAGAGGTTTTGGTACTTTTAAAAGTTTTATTTTGTTTTTAATTGACATAATAATTGCATATATTTAAGGGGTAGTATGTGAAGTTTTCATCCATGTATATATTGTGTAAATATCAAAACAGGTTAGTTGGCATATTCATGACCTCAAACACTTATTATTTATTTGTAGTAATAATATTCAAAGTCCTCTCTTCTTGCTACATTGAAATATGTAATACATTATCTTTTGTATTTTTACATTCATATTGTCGTAATTTAAGAAACTGCTAAAGCTGAAATAAGATAACGAGTTTCTGATGATTTAAATAAAGATCCTGTGAGATTTCCAAATACACTTTTAAGATATTAGAGAACACTAAGAAGTTGAGTTTTGAATAATCATCAAAAATGTGTGGCCTCTTCTACCAGCATGGTAAGTTTCAACATATCCTAACTTATTCAGCAGATCTTGATAATGTAATTTGGAGAACACATTGATACTTTTAAAAAATCTATCAAATTGCAAGTATTTTCTTTTTTTAACTCAGAGATTATACTGCTGGAATTTATACAATTTATGCATTCATATCCTTTTGAGATCATATTACAAGTTAATTTCACAGCATTATGTTTTAAAACAAGATAGTGACAGTAATTTAAATATCTGTCAATATGGTTACTGGTACGCTACATTTAAAACACGGAAAACTAAGGCATTTCAAATTGTTTATTGGATAACTAGTAGTTTCTTTTGAACCATTTCTTAAATCAGTTAAAAAAAAAGTAGTCTCATATTCAATCAAAAATTATCTTTTGGTAAAACTTGAACTGAATTTACAGTCCACCAATGGGGCATATGATGTGAAACTTTAGAATACATGAAATTCATGAAATTTGATGTTGCAGTGAAATATCCCCATAGAAATGCCACAGGTTCTTTGAGCTTAGTGTTCTTCTACTTGGAGCTGTTTTATCCTCAGAGCTTTCAATGATGACTGTATAATTTAAGCCTGAACTTAAATATCATCCCCTCAATGTAGAGCTACTTTTATACATTCTTGGTAGGTATATAAAATGATACATCCATTTTATAAATACTGTTCGGCAATTTCTAAGAGAGTTAAACATATACCAACAGTATGACCCAGTAATATCATTCTTGGTTTATATCCAGGAGAAAGGAAGACATATGTTTCCCAAAATACATGCATAAGAATGTTTATAGTAGTTTTATAATAACCAAGAACTAATAAAAATGGAAAAGCCACTATAATCTTAGCTTTAAAAATTCACTATAATGATCAACTCCTCTTAAATTCATGTATAGTTTTAACATGATCTCAATAAAAAGATCAACAATTATGCCAAATAACGTCCATATATTATATTTTACATATAATTTATATTTTACTATTATGGAGCTACTACGGATAAATATGAATGGCAAAAAATACTCTGAAAATTAAAAGTAATGAGGAGGAAATAGCTTTACCAGATACCATAATATCTAATGATGCCTCAATATTTAATATTGTATGTTACTAAAACATGAATAGATGGAACAGATTTAAAAGTCCAATAGTGAACCCAAAGGCATATAGAAGTTGGCACACAGAAATCTGAAATGTAATAAAGTTGGAATCTCAAATCAGTGAGGAAATAATAGTCAATCAATAAATTGGGAATAATAGATCAGTAAGCTCAAAAAAAAAGTAAGACCTTACATGACATCTCACATCAGAAAATAATTCAAAATAAAGAAAAATTGTTAATTAAAAATTAAAACATTCTTCAGTAACTTTTGAATTGGAAATGTCTCTGAACTATTATTTGAAATCTAGGAGACATAAAAAGGTATTAAAAATTAAAGGCCCAAAAGCCAAACACTGTCTTATAACAAGAAAGTTGTTTTTAAAAGGACCATGACAAGCTGGGCAAATGTTTACAACTCTTATTACTGCAAAGATATTGCTAAACAGTTTCAACAGTAATTGTGTTACAGGACCTTTGGAGTGTCACTGTTCTGGCCAAAAACCCTTGTGCAGCTGCTGCAGTGGCGTGGGCAGCACCAGGTGCTGACACGCACCAGCTCTCTGTGAGCTATGGCAGGACCAGGTGCATCACAAGCAGCTTCCACAGCTGGCACCAGGGAACAACATGGTGGTTCCTGGAAGCTTGGAGATGCCAGGAAACAAAGGGCCCCAAGGAGGGAGCCCTGGCTCCAGTAATCTCTCAGGTCTGGGATCCCCAAAGGGCCGCAGCTCTTCTCTCCTTCTATTTGCGTGCAATGTGGCAAGCAAGGGGCATGTCTCAGACTTGTTTGTGTTATAGTAGAGTTCTTGTCCTGTGCCTAGGAAGAATAAGGTACACAGACAAGTGGAAGGTGAGCAAGAGGAAGAGGAGCTTTATTAAGTGATAAAACAGCTCAGAGGGGACCCACAGGGGGGTAGGTCCTTTCTGCAGCCAAGGTGTTCTGATGAGTATTCAGCTATCAGCAGAGAGGGTAGCTTCTCTCTGATGCCTATCATCCTGTCTTCTGCAGTTCTAGAGGAGGCCCTAGAGCAGGTGTCTCCTATTTGCAGGTTGGTTGTCCCATAGTCTCTACAGCTGTCTGCAGAGAGGGTAGCTCCTCTCTGCATCTGGTCATCCATCATCTCTCTGTCCTCCACTCTGCTCTGGCTGAGCCTTGGGTTTATATGATCCTCAGAAGGGAGGAAGTGCAAGCCAGCTGGTCCATGGGTGGCCATGGGTGGGTCCAGAAAAGGCACCACAAGTCCCCACTCTGGTCCCTGGAACTAGCAGCCTGTCCCCCAGCCTTCAGGCCCTCCCTGGCCTGAAGATGAGGCCTCACTGGGGACTCACACCCTTCCACCCTGTACCCTGTCTCCTGCAGCCCTCCATGGTGCCCATGCTGCTTGAGCCAAGGGGCACCTGCATGTTATAGCCGAGCTGCCCAGAACCCCTCCCTTGGGTTCCTCCCCACCAAAGTCTGGAGGAAGCCTAGGCAGCAGGCGGCTGGTCTATCAGTGCTGCCCCAAGTGTGGGCTGTGACAGCATGCAGGCTAAGTTCCAACCCTGCTCCGAGATCAGAGTTGGTGCTAGGAGTTGAGAGAGGCCAGGCAGTGGGAGAAGTCACCTCTAAGACTGCAAGGGCAAGAGCACACAGAGGCCCAGTTTCACAGCCTGACTTGGAGGGCAGGGCTGCTGCCTGCTCCCAGGTTTCACCAGCGCAGTGGAGCATGTAGCCTCAGCTGTGCCCACTTGCAGCCTGGGGCAGGGGTTCCAGGTCCTGTGTGGGCTCCTCCCATGACACCCCCACTGCCCCACGCCACCCGCCCCCGCCCTCACACACACCCTCAGGGGTGGCCTAAGGTGGAGCGGATTGTGGGCCCAGGGCGGGCCCTGGACCCAGGTATTGGGAGTGTCAGGCTTGCCAGTCACCCTGAAACGAGGCAGACCCCAGGGATGTGCCCCAGCTGGCCCTCGCAGAACGTCCTCTGGAGGAAAAGGAACCCTGCACCTTCAGCAGGTACAGGGTTCTGCTGTCTTCTGTTTGTCTTCTATTTTTTTGTTTTTTTGTTTTTTCTCTTTGTCTTCTGTTTTCAGAAGTTTCACTCTAATATTCCCAGGACTGACTTTATTTATCCTGCTTGGGGTTTGCATAGCATGGTGACTACACCACTGGCTGGGTCTCCCAAGTGGGTGCTGCCTCCGCTTCCTGCTCCAGCCCCTGAAGTGCAATCCCACTTTCATAAACTGGGTCCAGCCCCCACTCTTTATGTGCAAAGTGGCACCACCCCAGGCCCAGCTTTGCCTTGGGGTCCTCCTCTGCCTGACTGCACTGCTCCCTGCCACACTCCTTCCCCACTGGGCAACCTGGCCTGGCCCCATTGTGGTGGCCACCAGGAAGGCGGGCTCTTGGGGGCTGTCTGCCTCCTCCATGCACCCTCTCTGTAGCAGCTGGTGTGATGGCAGTGGCTCTCCAGGCGGCTCATGCTGCTATCAGTTGTACCAAATGGCACTCCCACTTGCAATGTAAATGTGACTTGCAGGTGCTCCACATCCTAACCAACACTTAATATCACCAGTGCTTTAAATGTACCCTTTCTGGTTGATGCACAGTAATCTTTTATTATGGTTTAATTTGCGTTTCCTTAATAATAATAATAAAAAAAAAACTGTGTTCAATACTATTCTATATGATCATTGATCACATAGATATCTTTTCTTTTTTTTCTTTTTTTCTTTTTTTTCTTTTTTGAGACGGAGTCTTGCTCTGTCTCCCAGGCTGGAGTGCAGTGGCACAATCTCAGCTCACTGCAACTTCTGCCTCCTGGGTTTAAGCGATTCTCCTGCCTCAGCCTCCCTAGTAGCTTGGATTACAGGTGCCCACCACCACACCAGACTAGTTTTTGTATTTTAAGTAGAGACGGAGTTTTGCCGTGTTGTCCAGGCTTGTCTTGAACTCCTGACCTCATGATCCACCCACCTCGACCTCCTAAAGTGCTGGGATTACAGTAGGTACCTCTTCTTGTAAAGCCTGTGTTCAAATCTTGAATGGGTCTTTGCTGACAAAATCTTTCAGCATTTGTTTGTCTAAGAAAAGTCTTTCTTATACTTTCACGTTTCCAAGATACTTTTTCTGATTATAGAATTTTAGTTTGGCTTTTTTTTTCTCTGTTACGTTAAATGTGTTACTCAATTGTCTTGTTTCTGTGGTTTCTCTGGAAAATTCATTTTCAAGTCTTGCATTTGCTCCTTTGGTGGCAGTGTGGCTTTTTCCCCCATTTTCTTTAATTTTTTCTCTTTGTCTTCTGTTTTCAGAAGTTTCACTATAATGTGTCCAGGTCTTATTTTATTTATTCTGCTTGTGGTTTGTACAGTATAGCTACTTGAGTTTGTGTGTTGATATCTTAATCAGTCTTTCATAAATCTGAGGCCATTGTCTTTTTAAATGTTATTTCTAATTTATTTTATGCTTTCTATCTAATACTTTCATCACACACTTGGAAAACACCTTGACAGTATCCCATGATTCTCTTGCACTTTGTTTTGTTTTTCCATTATTTTATTGTTTGTGCTTCTGTTTGGGTACATTCCCTATTGGTTTGTCTTTGAAGTTATCAATCCTACTATGTTCAAACATCTGTGTCCTGCCTGTTGCTAATTCATCCAATGAGTTCTTAATTCCCACTACACACACACACATACACGCATGCACACACACACGTGCGCACACACACACACACACACATATATCTAGGTTATTCATTTGCGCTTGATGTAGATTTTATTTAATCTTTTGAAATTATTTGTCTTTTAATCTATTTTTACCTACTTTTGCCTCCACTTTCTTTATATGGTAATCCTAGTTACTTTTAAATCATTTCTACTAACTCTATTATTTGGATCGTATATAGATTTGTTTGTAATTTGTGTTTATGTCTTCATTATCAATCACGCCTTTCTTCTTTGTGTATTTAATATTTTTTCCTATAATGTGCTAGACATAAGGTTTCAGAATATTGTAAGAATTCCTAATGATATCATACATCAGAGTGGGATTCCCCTTTCTCCTGTTTTGTAGATGGAGTGAGGTGCTAATTACCTCAATCTAAACAGGGGTTGTTCTGGATAATGGCTGAGTGGCTTTCTACTCCTCAGATATGGCCTTTCTGGGATGTTTCTGCCTGACAAGTTTCTGCCTCTTCATCCCTAAAAAGATGGTGGGAAATTCATTTCTGTTATTCAGAGGATTTTAACTTCCCATCTCACACATTTGCACAAGCTGAGAAGTGTAAGGAAGAGAACAGTTCCTTGTGGCAGGGACACAACTCTCGCAGGACTCTGTCCCTGGCTCCACGAGGCTGCAAGAGGTATGGTTCTGCCTTTTGGAAGCTGTAGCTTCAGTCTCCCATTATTCCCAAGAATGAAACAAGTACCCCAAGAGGACCAGTTGCCGAGAATTTGAACTTCTGGTTTCCAAACAGTTGTGCAAACAGTTGTATATGATTTTTAGAAGTTCCACAGGTTCCTCTTCCCATTGGTAGACTCCCATCACAATTTCTCCTTCTCTCAGAAGAGGTTCATTTGCCTGGAGAAGCATGATCCCCGTCTGCACTCAAATTTAGCAAATGGCCCAGGGAAGAAAATAGCCATTGACATTAGCTTACATATGAAGTACCCTTTATCCTACAAAATCTTATTCATCTTGACTTTATTGCTTCTACAACTCTCCTCTTAAATATATAATTTTTATTTTATAGATATAAAGATATAATTTTGCAAGTTAACACTTTTTTCTAGTTGTTGCAATGTGAACATTGGCCTAAACTATCATATTCTTTGAAGAACCACAAGCTGAAGACGTTATTTTCATTTGTCAGATTGTCAAGAAAACAAAAAAATTTTGGTAACACACTATGTTGGAAAAACTGCAAAAAATAATATTAATATATTGCTGATACAACCCACATGGAGGGCAAGCTGTTACAGAGATTAATATTGCAAATGCTTTTTCTTTGATTCAGCAATTATACTTCTAGAAGCCTTATGCATATACTTGCAAAACGACATACTACAAGAGTATTTATTAAAATATTATTTCTAATAGCAAAAATTAGAATCAATCCAAGTGTCTATTAGGAGGATTGAAGAATTGAATGAAACACTAAGCTAATAAATTATTACAGAAGTTTTTGTCAAATAACATAAAAGATAACTAAGATTTATTGTTAGTTGGAAAGATCAATGTGCCGATAAGAATGTGAGGATGTTAGTGTCTGTAGAAATTGGGTAATTTACTGAATATATATTTGAATGTAAGTGTATGAAAAATGGCCAAAGGTACACAAGAGCCTAGTGACATTGAACATCAATTGAGGATGAAAGAATAAAAACTGAATAGAAGAAAAATGGGGCACAGAAAGAAAATTTTTACTATATACTTTTATAGATACACTGTGTGAATGAGTAACTCATTCAAAAAATTTAATATATACATTTACAAATAATAAAAATAGTAAAGTTTAAAATAGTTTAAAGAGAATAAGTAATATCACAAATTGCATTTAAAATATGTACAAGTTGTTATGACTCCAGAATTGTGAAGTTTATATTTTTCTAAAACTGATGAAAATTTGGAGAAATACAGAGAATGGACTATAAGCCAAAGAAATGAGAATCAAAAATACACAAGTGACATTTGACTTTCCTCAGGTACATCAGCAATCTTCTAAAGCTTTTCATAATGAAACTACACTTCCTTAAGAGAAAGGAAATAAACACTTAATAACCCAAGTCTCCATGAATCCCACTTAAACAACCAAATTGTATTTTTCAGTATTGCTTTTCAGAGTAAACCTCCTAGAAGGTGAAGACATTTCTAGATAAAACATGTAATATGCTTCATCAAATTACCAGAGAAGACTTGTTGGAAATGTAATGAAACTTCGAGGCAATAGGCCAAATCACCCATGAAAAACAAAAGATTACATGCCACGGGAGTGAGCATCTTAGAAACAAAGTTGGCAAAGAGTGTCTCCAGCCTGATATTTCTCCGTGGAATATAAATATGACTATCTTGGCTACTGTCAAATGAGGATCTTGCAACTATTCATTCTTAATATTTCTACGGTGTATCAGAATCCAATTACTTGTCTCTCAATGCCTCAGGATTCTCTAAGTATTCCATTTTACTTGAGAAAGCACTGGTTTGAGATGAGGTGATGGAGATTCCAACCTGAGCTGTGCCATTAAATGACCTTGGGACAATCTGCTTTTCCTCTATGTGCATTCATTTCTTCCCCTGGAAAGTAAGGTTTGGATCTAGATTATCTCTATAATGCCTTCAGGATTCATATACTATAATTCTACATATGGAAAGAAATGAAACAAATAAAGGTCCTTAAAAGTAAGCAGTTCAAGTAACGCCATTCATTATGTCAAAATGCATAGAGCAGATTGCATAGATTCGTTGGTTCACATTCTTGGAAGCAAGCTGGATTGGAGTCTGGTTGAGTCAGTTTCCCTCTAGGTTTCAGGAGTCTTAGTCATAGAATAAGGAAATTGGAATAGATGATTTTAGGATGTTTTAAAGGAGACACTTTGTTCATGAGCTTGAAATAAATGTGTTGGAGAACTCTTTGGCCTTGGTCAGTTTGTGATTTTATTCATATAAACCCATCATGAAGGCAAAAAACCTTAAGTTAAATCACTGTAAGTCCATATTTTATAAACTCTATTTGGACCCAAAGTGCCCAAACATTGAGGGTACTTTCCTTCTGTCTCTTTCTCCTTTCCAATTCAACTAATCCTGATCATTTCAGTACCTGCAGGGTGGGAGTACAAAAAATGGAGAAAGAGAAAAATCTGGAGGCTTCAGCACCTCTCAGCATGCATCTAGACATGAGCAGAAAATGAGAGCTATAGAATATTCAATGTGATCTTTTATCACCAACTAGAAATCTCTCAGAGTTAACACAATATTGTCTACTCATTAGTTATTAGTAGTTCAAAGAATCATCTCTCCTAATGACTCCTTCCTTTTGATTTAGCTAACCTGTATGCCACACTTAACTAGCTGCCTATATATTATTCTAGTCCCTTCCTTTATCCATCTTACTTAGCCTTCATAACAAACCTGAAATGTTAGTATTATAAGTTCCATTTACAGTCAAGAAAACTACGATTTAGAGAAGCTAAACCTCTAGCTGAGGTTACACAGTTATCCCCAGGCTATCAGTAGCAAACTCAAGTTTCAAAGTCAAATTTATAAGCTCCAAAGATCACGTTTCAGATCACTGCATTGTGGTAGATAATGGAAACATTATCTATTATTATCCTCATTTGTTTTACATCTCCCTCACTATCTGAGTTTTCACTACCCAAATATGTTCTGCAGCAATTTGCAAAAATGTTTTATCAAAAACTCAGCATCCAGATTGAAAAGCCACTCTAACGAATTTGTCACACATGCACGCGTTTATGTTGTTTGCCAGTTTAGGCTAGATGAGGCAGAGTATACTGAAGACTTATCTCAGTTATTCTTCCCACAAGACCACATCAAGAGCTTATATTGCTCTAATGTGTCATGCTTTAGTAATATTATCTTCTCCACATTATTAAGAGAAAATTTTTTAAAGAAGGTGCAAAAAACCAATGAGTAACATAAGAAAACCGAATAGACTAACAGACATTTAATTAAAAGGCCTAGGAAAGTCTACGCATTAGGGAAAAAGTTGGAGGTGGTAAAGTGAATGTAAGAAGAAGAAAAGCTGCCATTCTCCCCTAAACATGTTCCAATAAGGCCCCCACCCTATCCCACCAATGAGACAAAGGTAATCAGTGACACCAGTGACTTCATATGTCAAAATAAGCAGTTAATGTTCCATCACTGTTTGACTCAGCCTTTTGTCAGCATTTGACACAGTGATTTGATTCTTCCTTCCTGAAATATTTTCTTCACTTAGCTTCTAGCACAGCATGTTCTCTTGGCTATCTTCTAGAGTGGCTACTGCCTCTCATCTTTCCAATGTCTGTTAAATCTCAATCTTCAGTCTAAATCCATATCATACTCTATCCAAGCTATCTCTGTACTTTTATTCCCACCTCCTTTGAAAAAAAAAGACTTGTGTGTAGCATTTGTTGATATTTGTGGTGCAAATGCTCCCACCTTGGCCAATTTTAAGCCATCATTGTGACTTGTGACATTGTCTTTTTTGAACTTGTAGTATTAGAGTCCATAAAACTATTGGAAATATCAACTATGTACTTGAGCTCTCCCTGAATGCCAAATAGTCCTCTCAAACATAATATGTACAAAACACAGTTATTAAATTATCTCTTCCCTAAACCTGCTCCTTTACTAATATTCTTCTTCATAAATGGCACCACTGTTTATCCAATTTCTCATCCAAAATTATTCGCAAAAGCCTACCACTTTCCCTGTTAACCTTCAGTGGTGAAGGGAACTACTACTAGAAATCTGGAGGTGGAATTACAGTAATGCACTGCATAATGACGTTTCAGTCAACAGCAGACTTCATTTATGATAGTGATCCCGTAAGATTATAATACTGTATTTTTACCTTCTCTGTGTTTAGATGCAGAAATACTTACTATTTTGCAGCATTCAATATTGTAACATGCTGTCAAAGTTTGTAACCTAGAAGTAATGAGCTTTACCATATAAGCTAGGTGTGTAGTAGGCTATATACCATCTAGGTTGTGTGGGTACATTCTATGATGTTCACATGATAAAATCACCTAATAATGCATTTCTCAGTACGTATCCTCATCCTTGAGCAACGTATTTTGTATTCTGGGACAGCTATCACTCCCCAAGGTGTTTCTCCTGAATAAGGATTTAAGCTTGTAGACTCTGAGCTTGATTCTAGAAAGAGGAAGACTGAACATTACAGAATACCTCTTTTAAAACAATACAGCATTATTGGAACAGGAGAATGACATAGACAGCTTTGAGTCCCCACCAAAGACTCAGGAACCAAGGAAAGCCATGCTAAGTTAATGCTATTCCAGCTTCTGCCCTATGTAGCCACATCACTGCTGATAAGATTTGGGGTTTGGGGCTGATTAGAATGGATACTTAATCAAATCATATTTCTGTGTGCTTGCAGACTGTTTGTATGAGCCTGTGTCTTTTTCATGTCAATTCACAATTCACCAGAAAACCTGTCTTGCATATACAAGCAGGGTTAGAAACTGAAAATAGATCTGGATTCTTCCTTTTATAAATATTAAAAAATTAAACACAGAGAAAACTGCACATGATAATATAACAATGTACCTATCAAGGATATTTAATACTTGATAACAATTTTGAAATGTTTATTTTGTATCTTTTGTTATCATAATCATGCATAGTTGCAGCTGCTGTTTCTGTGCTCCTCCTTAAACCCATTTATCTCTCTCTCTCCAGATCTAACCATTACTGTGAAGGTAAATATGTATTCTCAGAAAGAAGACTTGTTCTGAGGATGTCTAGCAGTCAGACCATGTTGTAGAAACCCAGAGCATGATACTACTAAATGATGATGAAAATATGTGTGCTTGTGCATCTCTAAACCTTTAGTGGTTATCATTGTATTAATCTAACTGCTAATATGCTTAGCCTGGTTCCAGCATACATTTCCAAGAATAGTCACTCCAATATAAGCTAACCTGTCAGAAATGTCCTCCACTCTTTGGGAGGAGACAATCAGAAATGTATTTGGGCATTAAAAGTGACGTGTGACAAACTTCTCTCCCTACTTTCTTCCATATTAATGCATCCTCAGATAAATTTCAAAAATTCTGTGATATACTTTCAAACTAGTCTTTGAAAGTCCACTATTTCGTGAGTGTCCCTCCTGCCTCAGAGGTCAAAAATTGCTGTTTCAAAACAACTTCGGTTAAAGCATAGAGTGTTCAGTGTATTTATGGCACAGATCTGCCTCCTGAATGAGTTTCAGATACTCTCACTAGCACCCTACATGTAACAAAAAGGAAAATGTCACAGCTACAAGATAAGATATGTATGGATGTGAAAAATGTCTTTAATATATGTACCAGTAGATTCATTGCAGTCAAGGAAAGAATCACTGAACATAAAATAGGTTAATAGAAATTATTCAAACTGAAATATAAAGAGAAAAAACAGAATAGACTATCAATTTTATAGGAATTTATTTTATTCAAACTGAAATGTAAAGAGAAAAAACAGATAGACTATCAATTTGACTATCAATTTGTTGAGGGAAAAAACAGAATAAACTATCAATGAGATGAAGGACAATATCAAATGGTGTAACATATGTGGAATTGGAACAATAGATAGAGAAGAAAAAGAAAAAATATTTGAAAAATTGATGACTGAAAAATTTCCAAAATTAGTGACAGACACCTTCTCCAAGGTGAGGGGACACAAAGCAGAATAAATACCAATAAAACAATGCCTGGTTCTATCATAATCATATTGCTGAAAACCAAAGACAAAGAGAAAATCTTAAAAGCAGCCAGAGAAAAAAAGATACATTACTGAAAGAGTAACATTTAAAAGAAGTACAGGACATTTCTTATCAGAAACTGTGCAAGCAGGAAGGCAATGCAGTGACATATTTACAATGCTGAAAGAACAAAGAGTCAACCTAGAATTCTACATTTCCTGGGAATATCCCTTAAAAATCAAGGGTAAAAACTTCTGATTCCAGCTCCAACCTGTAAAGAGCTCTGGACATTATTACTCCTATCTTTACAATAAGAAAAAGGCAAAGAAACTGAATTATCAGTAACTTGTTTTGAGCCCATCATTGAATTGAGCTCACTCGTAGAGCATACCACTTCCCCAAATCTGAAGAGACAAGAAAATGCAGAGATTGATAACTGAAACCTGGAACAAAAACCACTGGAGGCATAAACTGGTAAGAAAATGTAAGTAGCGATGTTCAGTAATTGCTGGAGTCTGAGCGTGGACTAACATGAAAGAGAAATTCTTGGAGACTACAGACTTAGGGAGGAAGCCACACTTTCCTGGGTTTTACCTCTAGAAACTTCAACAGGCTGTAACGGTGAAGATCCGAGAAAGTCCATCGTGGGAGGGGAGAAAGAGTAATCCTTGTGAAATATGCATACAGTGTTTTCCATAACAGAACTCTAGTCTCCAGTGGTAAAGACTGTCTCATAATATTTTGCAGTATCAAGTAATAGTCCTTGGAGCACATTTTGGAAAAGGCAGGTTGAAATAATTTATATAATTCATCGGGTACAGAGGAGGTACTCTATCCTGGCAGCTAGAATTGTTGTTACTGAGTATTGATATCTGTCTTTCTCAACTCCTAGTTGAATACCTTTGAATATCACCTAATTGTCTATATTTGCCCCCACTTGTGAAATTTAAAATATATGATTTGAGAAGAATCAAAATTCAAATGTTCTTACAGAGAAGACTTAGCAGAGTGAACACTATGATATCACGATGTTCGGATGGCCTTCTGTCTTCCTCTTTTTTTTCTTTTTTGCTCTTATTTTTCATTTTTTGGCTCCAGTACTTGCCACTGTCTTCCTGAACAAAATATCTTTCCTACTTGTTTGCAGCTTCCAAAATCAAGTGCAAACATCCCTAAGAGAAGAAAAAAATATCAGCTAATTAATATATTTCTTTTCATAAGACATTAGTTTTGTAGAAAGAATGGGGTTTTAAATGGCTTCCAGATGGATAGAACGTATCATGAGAGTGTAAGGAAGCACAAAAGGGGCAGGCTGAGGATGAGTTCAAAGATTAGTTCTCTCAGTTTCACAATCCTCCGTGGGCCTGTGAGTTTCTTCTGTAGTTTACTTAAAGCTACCAAAAATTTCAGAACAACATTCTGTGCTTTTGAGAATAGAAGCATGTGATGAACTATGGCCTTGTTAATTTGCATAAAAATTCTCAAACGTCAATGACACCTCTCCCCAGTTCTCTAAGTGTTCCTGAATTTATTTTATTCTTTACAGCAAGCCCTTCTGCTGGAAAAACAAACAACCCTTTAAATCAGACTCATGTTTGTTTACACCCCATGTAGAGCTGGATAACAGATAGATTAAATCAAAGGCTGATTTTGCACAAAAAGCATAAAAGAAAAAGAAAATGCTTCTACAGTCAGAAGCACTATCACTGTTGTGTTTAGTGGTTTTCCATGAGATGTGTGTTTTGCTTTCTGGTTTGCCTTCTTTACTATTGCCTAAAATATCATCTATCCTCAAAACTCAGCCATATTGACCTACACTTCATGGCCAGATCCTCTCCTTCAGGAAGTCTCCGCTGAATTTTTTTTTTCAATGTATAATATTGTTTTCCCTTCCTTGCATAACCTCAATGAAAAGAGGGTCTCCTGATAGGGCACACTGACTTCAATATGTTTAGTGATTCAAAATTTCTCACTGAAGTCTCAGGCATTGATCTTCTGCAGTGCTCATTAGTATTCACCATGCACTAGCTGCTATGGCTATTTAGTGGTTTCCATGTCTATAGCTCTGACCTTCTAAGCAATGGCAAGAAGGAAGTCTGCAGAGAGGACCAGCTATCCTTATACTCTATTTGTAGCTTCCTATGTAGCCTATCCTCCTTCCCACATTGATTACAATATATAACCTTTTGCCTTTCACATCATCTAAGTTCTTTCACAAGCATCAACTCATTGAAGCTGCATAATAGCTTATTAGGGAGTTCCTCATCATTGGTCATTGTCATCAGAAACTAAGGCTCAGTTAGTGAGACAGAGCACCTTGCTGAAGCATGTTCTACCAGACAGTGGTGAAGCCAACTCTATACCAAAGACATAAATACCATCCACATTCTTCGAACAGAACAATACTATTTCATCTCTCCTGTGTGAAGCTAGTGACTACAACAAGAGCTTAGACTTTTTCTGGAGCTAGAGGAGGATGCTCCAACTGCAAAAGTAGGAAGAAGGCAGAAAACCTGGTCATTGGTCTGAAACTTCTCAAATTGCTCTGCCATGCTGAATCTGTGATTCATGTGTTGTCCTTTAGTAATTTAAGTTCCAAAGTAAAGGGAAATACTCAAGAAACTGGGACCGTGGGTATTTTGTTTGATTTTTAAGGGGCTGAGATTCAGAGTCTCTGCAGTGTTGTACTGGGAAAAAACACAAGGCCACAGAAGCCAAAATATTTTTAATTTGAACTCCGTGCTCTTTTTCTCACACCTCTTCACCTCACCCACTTAATCAGTTAATGAAGCTCTTGGGCAAGTTAAGTATCTAAGTCTCTGGAACCTTGTGAGTCTCCTCAACTGTGAAATGAATGTGGTGTCAATAAATACCACAAACGATAATTATGAGAATTGTGTGAGTTAAGCATGTGAATCATTAAATAATTGTAACATAATATACTAATGTGAGTGATTATAAAGGATCTAATAAGTACAGTACAACACTCTTAACCATGTACAATTAATTAATTCTCCTGATTAGCCTATATTACCCACTCCTTTTGTAAAATATGTTGACAGATGCTTACAGAACCATCAGTATACTTATTGTTATCTTAAATAACAATAAGTTATTAGTCCATACTCCAATATTTCCATACAATCTTTCTCCCCCAAATCAGGTTGTATATTTAGCAAAACTCTGTTGTGTTTACTTCCAAATCTATTTATATTTGGTCATACTTGCTCCTGTAATTACAGATGAAATTAAATGTCAGATCATCTGAAACATCATGGGTATGAGTGGAATGTTACTGATTCTATTATTTCTGTTAAAATCGAGTTACTTTGCTGCTTTGCAAATAATGGATAATGGTAAATCACTAAAAACATTTCAGACTAAATGGCAGCAAGACCACAATGAAAAAAGTAGAAAAGAAATAGTATTAATCTAGAAAGAGCATGAACTCATATCATCTCACAAATGTCTTTAAAACTTAGTCCATTTTAAGGAAACTGAAACTAGATACCACAAAGAATTCATTAAGATTGAGGTTTACATAGGAAATACAATAAGAAAATTCAATCAGATGGCCTGTATTTAAATAAAAGGCCTTACCCCTACTTCAAAACTTTACTGAATGAATGTTCATCCGTCTGTTATGAGTTATAATAAAACATTTAAGATAGACATGTATTTTTTTTATGATTCTCCAATTTAACTGACCTTTTGGATTAGTCAACCAATGCCTGGTCTCAGTGACATTAAATAAGAAGATTTCTTATTTAATGCAACATAAAATAATGAACAAAAAATTGGTCTCGAAATCGGTGCTAAAGGAGAGGAAGGGGAAGTTAAATCTGCAATGAGGACAGATACGATTTTATGTTTGGGCTTTGTCCGAACTTCTTGGATCTTTCCACCTGATAGTCTCCTCACAGTTGCTCACTGATACCAACCATTCTGGCCTTTCTCCCAAGTCAGCCTCACAGACATGGCAGCTGTGTGCAGAGGGATGTCACAAGAGATGCTTCTGAAAGAGTGGACAGCTCTTGTCCTTTGACTCTGGAATAAATCATAAATACAATATATTATAAAGTTGTTATCGACAGCTCAGCCTAGAAATGCAACAAGAATAAACAGGAAGCCCACAGTAAGTCTGACACCTACACTTTAGCCTGGGCTCAGATGTCCAAAGCAGATCCTCGTTCATCATCCAGGGTCAGTGAAGCTTGAAAGTGAGAGCCAATTCCACAGACACCATCTGTGGAAGTGGAAAAAACCTGTGAAGCAGAAGTCAGATAAAATGGCTTTCAAGCTTGGCTGTGACTCTTTCCAATAGAAAGATTTTAGTCAAGGAATAAAATTTCTCTGGGTCTAAATTTCCTCCACCTATAAAATGTGGATAATAATTTCTACCCAGTCTGCCTTAGAAGTTTGTTCTGAATGTAGGGAACAGAACTCTCCTCATTCTCAAGAAGGAGCCTCTGCTCATCTCCCCACGCTATGCCTCTCTGTACACTTCCATTGCCAGCCCCTTCAATGTGTGTGAAGGTGTTAATTTGTGAATGTAGGACATTTACCAAGCCATGTTTACCAGTGAGCTTTAAACATCAGTATCAACATGCGACCTTCATCTTTGCTTGTAGTAGATTGACTTTGGGAGGATTTTTCTCCTAGTAAAGGCAGACCTTCTAAATGATAGACCTTCTAAGTGGCTCCAGACATTCCTGTTTTGGGCAGAGTAGACAGGGGAATAAGACTTCACACTTCATTCTTCAACTCCATTATATATAGAATCTTGAATCATGAAATGAAAGTTCAGCTCTCAGTACTGTGTTTTTTATTTCTCATCTGACTATTCATGGTTTGTCAAAAACCCAAAGGAGAATAGAAGTAAATAAGACAACAAAAATCCACTCGAAACACCTACTAGTGAAAAATCAAATATATGATTTATTAAACAATGTATTTCATGGAAAATAGAAAAAATTACCAATGTTGCATATAATCACTTCAGTGTCATGAATGGTTGCAAAGGGTAAAAGAGGAGACATCATTTTCTGATAAGTATCAGAACTGCAACCACCTTGACTATGTTTTCTTAACGCCTGCAGATTTCTACCTAACTAGTACTGCTCACTGCCACCAAAGATGCAACGTGGTTTAGATGAAGGATCTCTAAACTGTCTGTAGAGTGAATATGTTTTTCATCATTTTTTTTGTTCAAGCTGTCTCAGACAAGCAACCAATTATCCTCAGCTTTCCTATATCCCCATATATGTACATATATATGTATATATGCCATATATGTACCTTCAGGCACAAATATGTATGTATATATTATATATATAACATATGTTTTGAGAAAATTTATGCTTTCTTATTCCTTTTTCTGGACACGCTTTCTGATTAATATGAGCCAAGCATGGGGTTCAATTTTATAACATGTATTCTTTTATTGGAACCTCATACCAAGTCTTTTGAGACAGGTATTTTTGCCATCTTCATTTTTTTTAACAGATAAGCAAACTCAGGCTTGGGAAAGATGCTCTCCACTGGCCATCAGGCCAGATGTATTGATCTTCCAGAGCTTCTTACTGAGTTGCAGTGTGTAAAGTTGGCTGAAGTATCATTCCTGAACTCCCTAACATTTGTTTTAAACACATTATGTTGGATAAGGTATGGTCAGATCAGACACAGATTAAGAGAAAGAAATCAGAAAGAGTCTTACAGTTTTGTTATACTCATCCTTCCCTGGAGAAACACAGTGTGCCAAGCAGGGCCACATGGGGAAGCACCGAGGTTGGTCCCAGGCAGAGGGCAAGAGAAACTGTGAGCTCTGTGAGCTAGCACTTTTTATTGTGGTTTCTGAAGGAAAAAAAAAAAAAAAACGGATGAGGCACGGCTCTGGGACACAAAGATTGTCCTTGGATGTCTGGCAACTGCTCTTAGGCTATTAACAAAAATATGTCATGGCCTGAAATGTAAGAACCTGATAAAGGAAGATGATAGCACACACACAAAACTGCATGGTACCATCTAATATTTATAGGATGGTTTAAACAATTTACTATAATTTTTTGAAACAAAATACTTGAGAAAATAGTATATATGGGACAACAATATAAAAACATAGTAAGCAATCTAGTCCAGATTAAAAACCTCAGCTAGTCTGCTCATTAGCTATGTGAACTTGGACAAAATGTCTAACTTCATTATTCCCCTGTTTCAACATACATATTACACTAAAATCTAACTAGATAGTGACTTACACTGAGTGTTCTATATATTGTAGCTTAAAAAAATGTAGCTTCAAAATAAAGTTATATGATGCTGCATTTGGTTATTCAGAATAATTCATAATATTTTGCTACCTTAGCCTACTCAAATGATAGATTTTAAGTGAGGAAATATCACAACTAGTTATAGGATATAATATCCAGTTTGTTGGAATGAAGTGAGTATATACATAAAGTTAAAACTTTTTTAAATATTAGAATCTCAGAACAAATTACTGTGTGAACTAATGAATGTTTCTTCCATCTCCATCTTATTAACAGAGCCACTGAAAATTAGTGAAAGTTTGTCATATAGTCAAGACATCTTTAATACATTTTATTAATGCATCATCACATTACTATTGCAGAAATAAATTGCAAAGAAAAAAAATGCTAGATTTGAGTAGAGCCTTGGGAATCATCTGGTTTAGCATTATCATCTTAGAAATGGGCTTTTATGGTGAGAGGGGAAGTCACATCTTTAAATATTTTTGAAGAGTCTCAGTCTTCAGAATTTCTGAAGCAGAAAACAGATCCAGGTCCATTTCCTTTAGTAAGGCTTTGGATTTTTCAGAAGACCAAGCACCAGACACCTATTTAGAACAGAACAGGAAATAGCCCCATTAAAGTAGAAGTGGTGACATCTACTTCACTGTACACATCTCATAGCTCTCCATTCAATCGTGCTCTTTTTCAGTATACAAAGCTGAAAAAAAAGCCCTGGATGAGGGTTGCAGAAGCTGTGTACATTTGCAAAAGTCACTGTCCATTTTGATTGTTTGTCATTATAAAAATGGTCTACATAATGATACTCACCTCCCAAGAATGTCGCTGAGAGTCAGTTCATGTGGCCAACACAATGACTGGCACTCAGTAGGCCCATTATAAGTGCTTCCTCGGTCTTGATAGGTTTTCACTAAATGTTTAATGGAGACTGTATTTTGTTGCCTTCTCAAGCACCATAAGTCTCTTCAGAGTCTTAATGGATACTTCTATGCATGTCCCAAAGCTCTTTACCTGTTCCTCAAAATGGGTAGTGATGGTACATATGAAAGCAACCTTCACTTAACATGCATCTAACATGTACTGAGAGTGTGTCTACTGTGATCTCTATGTCATGGGAAACTCCCTTAGATCTCTGTTCTCAATCATTCACCACTTTACAATTTTATGTTGTCATTTTTTAATATGCAATTGCTTGATAATAATTATTTTGGGGGGAAACAGAAGTTTCAGACCTGGCGAGAAACACTGTGCATCACTGCAATCACTTTTGAGGGTAAAGCCACTGGAATGACAGGAATGATGATGCCTCCTTTCTTGTCAAACTCCAAGGGCTGGGGTCAGAAAACCTGCCACCTACCCCAAGCCAAGCTGTGTAGAGATGGATGTTTACATTCTGTATAAACATATATAAAATAAATGATGTGGGAAAGGTTCACCATCTATTTTAAAATGCTACCTTCTATTTTAGACCAAACATGTACAATTTCTGTTTAGCAATTTCAGCTAATTGTTGGATTAACATTTTGGGGAACAGATTGCAAACTTCAAAATGGAAAAGATCATTTTAGGGAGGAAAGCTAGGCAGCTGTCAGGGAGTCGGAATTAACATACATTTGCATAACAGATGTACAGTAAGGTGTCTATGACAGACAATCACTGAATATTAATGCTACAGACCATGACATCATTTGCGTAAATGCTGTCTGCTGGGTATTGAGGTTGGTGTGCTCTTTGCAGAAGACAAAGGGCCAGAGAATGGAACAGATGCACCAGATACGCCAATGCATCTTAATTGATGACATCCTCATGAAAGACCTTGTGGTGTGATTTCAGATTTTATTACAAATAATGTGGAGATAAAGGAACTAAGTAATTATCTTTTCCCCTACAGTTAGTCTTTCTTAAAAGAAGAGGGTTCATTTGTGGACTGCCATTGTGATGCTCTCAGGAGAGTGGCATTCGTTTTATGAAGTGGGGGTGGGGTGCTGAAGAAAAGGAAAGCATCCCTGAAAGTCAACATTATGCCTTGAATAGATTTGGCTATTAGCATGTTGTCGGACACCTGTCACAGATCAACTCACCCCCCTACACACAGACTTGAATGAAGCAGCAGGTGATTCCATGGCAGGTTTCAAATGGTATTTTTTTTCAAAGTGAATTAGTGTTGAAGTATAAAACTCATTTTGTCAAGTCAATGTTACCAACATATGTTGAGCTTGTACTATGTGCAAAGCACTAGGTTTCCTTTCTTTGGTATCTTAATCAATTCTTCACTGTCTTCTGGCCAGTCTCCACTGGACATTTTCTCCAGTAATTAGAATCCATGAAGCTGCTTGCTTTTGTGATCGCCCATTGCATAACTAGCCCCCAATTGGCTCATTTTAAATGTCATGTATTTGATCAATATATACTTGAGCATATAACAGATGCCAGACTTTGCACTAGTTATTGAATATGTAAAGACCCCAGGAGCTTCTGTCTTAAAGATGCTCAATCCCTAGTGGGAATGACAGTCAATCAGTCAACAAATGTTTATTGAGATGTTACTATGCATTAGGCATTGTCAAGGTGTGGAGGTACAGCAATAAATAAAGCTGACAATCACCGCCCTCAAGTCAAATTCTTTCTACTGGGGAAGATAATAAACTTATAACCAAATAAAGAGTATGGTATTAGATTCACAGGTAAAATAAGATAATGAGAAAGAGAGCGGCGAAGAATGACTGAGAGTGATAAGGGGTGGGGAAGGTCTGCTTTCTTTTCAATCATTAAATACCTCTTTTATTATCTTTTATGACCTGATACTTAAATGATGAGAGGGAGTCAGCTACACAGAACGTCTGAAGCAATATCATTTAAGTAGAAGAAATAGCAAATGAGAAGTTCCTGAAGCTGCATTCACAGGTATGCACAGAATTTGATCAGGAGATTAGTCCTAAGAATTACATAGTTTATAGATGTATGGGATGAGAACAAGGGAGAGAGCCCCTGATCCAAGTGTTGGAATCAGGTCTGAGTCAGTCAGCAGAAAGAATAGAACTCCACTGAATCTTTCTTTTACTGAAGCCCACAAGTAGATGAGAGACTGAGTATTCAAAAAAGAGAGGACAACATATGCAGAGACCTTAGAGAGAGATGCAAAGTGAAACATTTCTTGAGAATTGCATTTAGCTAGATCATAAATTGTATGAGGGAAGTGTCCAAATGTAAAGTTGTAATTAGGGCATTAGGGTTAGACTGAAAAGAACTTGAGTGTTGAATTATGATGATTTTGGTGTAATGGAGAGGTTACACTTCTGCTTCAGAACTCTCTTCTGAAGACACTATGGTTGATTTGCTGGAAAGGATAAAACATGTTAACACGTGTGTCCCCTTCCTAAGAAGGGGTTATCTCTAACCTATTGGGATAAATGACGCCAATTTGATAATAACTCAAATTCCTTTGATTCTCATCACAGTGGCTTACCCAGGCTCTTTAATGATACCCAAAGCTATCAGGGAGTTTAGAGAAAATGTCCACGCTAATCCACAACCATTTTCCACTTCTCTTATCAGTGTTACTTGTCCACAAGTAGTCCAGAAGACTCATCACTGCCCACCTGTACAGTGCTCCCTGAAAGACTGTCAAAGTCTATTCCTGGGCAGAAGTATCTACTGTTATTTCCAATGCCACCTTCCCCATAAAAGCCAGAGTTGAACTGCATTTCCAGGAGCAGAAGTTGAACATTCCAATCTCACATAATGTCATACCTTGGCACCAAAGCAGTGACCACTCATGCTTCCATCTCTCAAGAACTCTATTGAGAATTGCTTTCTTAGTGTGTGCTTGAAACATCTCTCTCTAAAATCCCTAATACTAACTAGTAATAACGCACAATGCATATACTCAGTTCCAAGCTCTGTGCTACATTCTGAGCTTGAAGGATCTTGTTTCAGCCTCACAGCACCCCTGTGGTGTGATCATTAAGTGGATAAAAAACAGAACTCAGAGGGGATTAACTATTTGTCTGGGTCTCACAACCAACAAATGACTGGGCTCAATTTGATACATATGCAAGCTGACTTAACAGCCCTTGCATATAACTATTGTGCTATACTGTCTTTCCAAAGACCTCAGAGATGAGTTCATGAAGTTAGAGCAAGAAAATGGCACCCTTCTAATGTTGTATTCTTTCTCTCTTGTCTTCTGGTACCTATTAAAACCTCTTCCTCCCAATATATATATTTCCTGAGAATCCGTTTTTTACCATTACATATCCAACGTCATCATTAGTTTCAGCTGCTATAACAAAAATACCATTTTTGTTATACACTGTATGTATAACTGTGTGGCTTAAACAACAAACATTAATTTCTTGCTATTTTGGAGGCTGGGAAATCCAAGATCAGTGCAGCAGTAGATCCCATGTCATCTGCTGAGAGCCCATTCCCTAGTTTATAGACACCCAACTTCTCACTGTGTCATCACATGGCCAAGAGAAAGATCATATCTCTCCCACTTTCTTATAAGAATATGAATTCCATTTCTGAGGGTTCCGCCCTCATGACCTAATTACCTCTCAAAGTCCCCACCTCTAAATACTATCACATTGAGGGTCTAGCTTCAACATGTAAATTTGATGGAGGAGCCAGGAAATTCAAACTTCCAAGACATGGTACCCAGACATTCTTAAATCACTGTTCACTTAGGTTCAAGAGAGACCCTCCTTACACAGAGACTGCATACTCCCAGAAGGCATAGATTATAGAATATGTAGTCCTTATTTTCTATAGCACCAGTCTACCTAAACCAACTTTAAATTTATTGCACCAAGCCTATGTGTGAGCTCTTTCAGTTTCCCTGCACACATGAGGATGAAGTAATCCATTAAAACCATTGATTAATGGGGGCAGTGTGGTATGGTGGAAAAGTCTGAACTGTGCTCCACATTCACACTACTTTGATTATCATGGGCATGATGCAAGAGCTTCAGCTGTTGCTGAGAAGCAGATAAGAACTAGGAGCTGGGCACAGTGGCTCACGCCTGTACTCCCAGCATTTTGGGAGGCCAAGGCGGGTGGATCACCTGAGGTCAGGAGTTCAAGACCAACCTGGCCAACACAGTGAAACTCCACCTCTACCAATAATACAAAAAAAAAAAAGAGAGAGAAAAGAAATCAGCCAGGTGTGGTGGCAGACACCTGTAGTCTCAGCAACTCAGGAGGCTGAGGCAGGAGGATCACTTGAACCCAGGAGGTGGAGGTTGCAGTGAGCCAAGATTGCACCATTGCACTCCAGCCTGGGCTGCAAGAGTGAAACTCCAGAAAAAAAATCTAGGAATGCATTATTCTCCTAGTCCCTTCTCTCCTTTGGTCATCTTAATTTCCTACTCCCTATGTTAAGCAATGTTACCAATGGTAACATATTAGGTGAGTGCAAAAGGAATGACTGTTTTTTAACTGGTGGAATTTGCCATTTGATATTGAAATACATTCCTAAAAAATGTGGTTATGTTATACATCATTTTAATTGGCATATTTTGCTTTATGGTTTTTTTTGCTTGCTAACGACTTATTACTTGCTATTCATTTTATGTTTAATTTTGACTATGGAAATGATGTTAGACAAAAAGAAAATCCAAGTTCAAAATGGGTTGTAAAACAGCCAAGACAACTCGCAATATCAATAATGTAATTGGTGGTCCACTGACAATGAATGTACAGTACAGTGGTGATTCAAGAAGTTTTGCAAAGGAGACAAGAGCCTTGAAGATAAGGAGCATAGTGGCTGGCCATGAGAAATTGATGATGACCAACTGAGAACAATCATCAATGTTAATCCCTTAAAACTAAATGAGAAGTTGCCAAAGAACTCATCATTAGCCGTTTGAAGCAAATTGGAAAGGTGAAAAATCACAATAAGTGGGTGCCTCATGAGCTGAGTAAAAATTTAAAAAACAACAAAACATCGTCATTTTAAGTGTTATTCTATGCAACAATAACTACCCATTTCTCTATTGGATGATGACATATGACGAAGAATGGATTTTATATGACAACCAGTGATGACCAGCTCAGTGATTGGATCGAGAAGATGTTTCAAAGCACTTTCCAAAGCAAAACTTGCACCGAGAAAATGTTGTGGTCACTGTTTGGTGGTCTCCTGCCAGTCTAATCCACTACAGCTTTCTGAATCTTGGTGAAACCATTACATATGAAAAGTATGCTCAGAAAATCAATGAGATGCACCAAAAATTGCAATGTCTGAAGCCAGTGTTAGTCAACAGAAGGAACTAATTTTCCAAGATAATTTTCACGACAACACCCGACTACATGTCACACAACCAATTCATCAAACATTGAACAAATTGGCTACAAAATTTTGCCTCATCCACCATATTCACCTGGCCTCTCACCAACTATCACTTCTTCAAGCATCTCAACAACGTTTTGTATGGAAAACGCTTCCACAACCACCAGGATGCAGAAAATGCTTTCCAAGAGTTCATCGAATCCCAAAGCAAAAACTTCTACGCTGCAGGGATAAACAAACTTATTTCTTATTGGCAAAAAATGTGTTAACTGCAGTGGTTCCTATTTGGGTTAATAAAGATGTGTTTGTGCCTAGCTATAATTATTTAAAATTCACAGTCCAAAACTGCAATTACTTCTGTGCCAACATAATAGTAGCCAAAGCCAGATTTAAACCTCTTTTCTGAAACCCGGCCAGGAGTGCCTCATCACTATTTGCTAGCTGGTGTCTGGAGGCTCCATGTTTAGATGGTCCAGTGTGTGAAGTGGCAAGGTGCCATTTTGAGCAAGAGCCTTCTTATTCTGCCAGTGCAATAAAATTGCTTACGAGAAACTGGTAGGCTTTTGTGAGGGTCAAGAATCTCGCCAGTTCACTTCACTACTCAAGCATCAGACTCTGAGTTTCTTTTTGTGTTTGATTCCAGGGAATGGATGCCCAATCTCATCAACTATGCATTAAGGGAATAAAGACAATGATGCAAGTTTAGATGCCACCTCCACAGGTAAGAAGCTATCATTCCTGAATCTTATGATATCTAAAACAAGTATTTTTACTGTTGTTGTGATTGTTATTAAAAGTAGTCTTCTCTTAAAAGTGACTGGTGCTTAGGGAATTAGAATTCACCTGTGATGGAGGATCTTAAACATGTTTGGATGCCTAAAGCTTAGAGCACACATAGGAAAAATGTAGGAAATGAAACTGTCATGAGAAAAGGAGGATAGATTTCAGAGTGACATTTAAGGCTGGTCAAAAAGATTGAATTTTATAATAAGGGCAATGGGAAACCACTGAAGAATTTTATAGAGAGAAATGATACGCTAAATTTTGCTTTTAAAAAAATATCGCTCTCAAAGCAATGTGGACAATTGGTGGGAAGGGAGCAAGAGTGAATAAAAGAAACAAAGAAAATTTAATGAGTATTTGCAGTAGTCTGGATGAAAAATGATGATAGTAGACTAGGTCAAGGTTCTAAGAGTGGAGATAATAAGGAGATTTATGGTATATTTAAGAGATACAATCCAGAATATTTGGAATTGATTGAATATGGATGTAGGAAAGAAATCAACTACCAAGAAGAATTGAAAATTTCAAATCTGTGTAACTTGGTGGAAAGTGAAATTATGTTCTGATGGCTCAAAAAGCAAGGAGTTTAATTAACATTTGAACTTTAAAAGAAAATGTCTACTACCAAGTCTATTTATTAATCTGGAACTCAGTAGAGATTGGATTGTATCTAGATATGTAAAATACGCTGATATGGAAAGCTCAAAATGGTGACTCTATCCATAAGAATAGAATGCATAGAGTAAAACCGGAAAAAAGTATACAGAATAGAGTTCCATGCGACAACAACACTCTTAAGACAGGTTGATCTAAGACCTCTTCCTATCCTGACATTAGGTACAGCTAAATAAGTAGGAGCACACAGAGCTGATGAAGAAGGGACAGCCAGGCAGGCAAAAGTAAAAGAAAAGTGTGTAGAGTCACAGAATCAAAAGGAGGGGCATACATCCTGGCAAAGAAAGCCATAAATAATGAGAGCTCATTCAGAAGAAAAGCACAAGTGTCCTTTTGATTAAGGATGCAGTGGCATTTGGTGACTTTAGTGAGATCAATTCCAACAGAATGGTGGCAGTAAAATCTAAATTGCATTGGGTTGAAGAATAAGTATAAAATAAGGACATAGAGATGTCAGTTTAGGTGATGCATTTGAAAAGATTAATATTTAAGGTAAGGAGAGGATGATGGGTAATAGCTATGGTAATAGCTATAGGGAGAAGAACAGTTGTGTTTCAAATGAGTGAGACTTGTGTGGGTTCAAATTTTGGTAGAATCTGTCTATAAAGTGCAAAATGTTGAAGATATTGAGGAGAAGATGCCAATAAACACAATGAGATCCTTGAAAGGGCAGGAGGAGTTGCCCTTATGAAAAAGGAGATAAGCCTTGTCATTTTAACAGGAAAAAAGGAAGAAAGACTGGGAAGGCAGATTTGTAATTTTAGTGACAGATACTTTAAGAATTTTTATTATCTTCAAGAGCTTCTAATTTATCTTTAATGTAGAAAAATAGCATCTGCTAAGTGTGATAAAATAAGATGACACAGTTTTAAAATTTGAGAAGAATCAAGAGTCTGAAATCATTGTTACAAAGAAAGAATGGAGCATGGAAACCTAAAAGTGTCAGGCAGAATCGAATTTTCTCATTCTAGGCTTTAAACATTTCCCACTGAACCACTGTGTCCCCCACCCCAGAGACCTCTTGCAGAGCCGTAGTGAAAGCCACACTCTCCAAACTAAGAGAGAACAGCACTTTTATTTGTGAAGCAAAATGTTCTAGTCCTTATATTTGCTCATTCTCCAGCCTTAAGCTTCTTCTCCACTTATTCTCTTACTCTCTACTCAAATAAGTTGTGGCTCTGTTTTCTGTTGGGTAATCCATACCATGAACACGTTCATGTAAGTGAGAGAACTATGCTCTGGCAAAATGACCTGGAATCAACACATGCCATCATTGTAAATATCCTGGATTGGCTTTCCAGTGTCTCTGACCCCACTCTTACTCACAACATCATTCCCATTGTATCTCTCCTAGTACACACAAAATAAGACAGATTCATAGCAGATTGTTTGATAGTGACTTTGATGGGCTGAGGAGGCATTTGAATCTGATCTTAACTGTTAATCTCATGACACATGGGGTGAAGTTTCTGTTTAATACAGGATAAGGAAGCAGTTGGTATTAAAAAACACGGGTGATGCTGTGAGGTCACAAACCATCAGACACTGGTAGTATTGGGTAGGACTTTGAAGATCTGCCATAGGAAAACACAGAGGACATTCTTGAGCTAGGGAGAAGGAAGTTGAACTAAGCTATGTCACAAGTCTGTTTTTCAATTCAAGGATTATAGTATCGAGGAAGGAATTTAAAATAAATACAAAACTATTGTATATAAGGGAACTAAAGTATTCACAAGTGTTAATGTTCTCAGAAGCAACAGGGCAAAGAGGAAAGAGCATGGTCAGGAAATGAGGCAAATCCCAGTTTATGCGTTTGCTAGCTGAATAACCCTAAACAAGTCGCCTAACATTTCTGGCACTGTTTTCTAATCTATAAAATGAAGATAATATCTCCTTTGATTGTTGTTCTAAGGCTGTGTTGGGAAATACAGTAACCACTAACCACATACAGCTATTACAATTTAAATCAGTTAAAATTAAATAATGTTAAAAATTGGTTCCCTACTTAGACTAGCCACATTTGAAGAGCACAACAGCCCCATGTGATTGGTAGCTGTCATATTGAACAGACCAGATTGAGAAGATTTTCACGATTACTGAAAGTTCTATTTGACAACAATGTTCTAAAGATTAAAGACAATGTGTAAAATATATATATATATATATATATGCCCACCATCTATTAGGTGTTCACATGTTATAGCTAACTTTTTGTTAACTATAACAGAATTAAAGACCATGTGCCAAAACCTGTACTAAATGTGTTGCAAATATTTCATGGAATTTATACTGCCACTGTGGATAGGAATGGGAATACTCCTATTCTGTGGATGAAGAAATAAAGGAGTAACAAGGTTAAATAATTACCCAAAGTTACAAAGAATATATGCTCTTATATTTAGGAAAGTTTTAAAATCACAGAGGAAGAAATATCAGAAATTTCTTTCAAACACTTGTTAATCTGACCACAAATCTATGCTGATACTCGGATCTCTGTTTTTATATATCCTTAGACTAATGGGAAAACTTCAGCTCTGGTAAAAAGGAAAGTAAAGAATTTTGAGTGTTTTATACAGGAAAGAGTAGAGCAGTGTAGAGAAAGCTCTTATGTATAAAGAAAAATGAGGGCTAAAGTGATGGCCTCTAAGGCCTATAATCTTGGGCGGTTGGATTCTGAAAGGACTCATATTATGTGTCTAGTCTGTCACACATAATTGGAAGGTATAGTTATTTATTGCAAGAAATAAACGTATCTTCTCTTTGTGTCTCTGCCAATCAATACCTGCTTCTTCGAAGAGACCTATGTTCTGAGGAACATGTGGAGAGTAGCAATTTGATCTTGAAATTGGTTGGGAAATGGGTCCAAGTAGTTGAGTGTAGGATCTCATCAATAGGACAAATTGCACTCTTAAGAAGTGCTGTCTTTATCTGCCTAAATCCTGTTTCAGACTTTTATTCATTGTCTTCCAAAAGCAATGGACAAGGCATTCAGGCAGAGGCACGACAGTATCTTGTCAAACACATGCCTGATCCAAAAACAACACAGAAACAACAACTACAAAGCACAAACCAAATGAAACAAAATAAAAACGCTTTATGAATCTAGGAATAAATGAATACAACATTGTAGTACTAATTATATTATTCAGGAAGGACAAGCTATGTAACAATAGCAAATACACCAAAAAAATCTGAGTAACTTAAGTGAGGAAAAAAGTCAGTTTTTCATCAAATCACAGCTAAACTAAGCAAAACTGAGTAATTGTAGCTGGCCCTGGGGAGTCTCTTCCACATGGTGACTAAAGGACCACAAATCTGAAACTAGTGTTTACCAAGGGTAGAGAGTCATGGGAGATAACTTGCAGAAGCCAAGCCTGGAAGTGTTTTAAATCTCTTCTGTGCACCTTACATTCAGCAGAACCCAGGCGCATGGTGCACACCACACTATAAGAGGTCCTGGCATATGTTGCTTTGCTAAAGGTCCAAGTTTGGTGAACACATGGCCTTGTTTCTGAAGAGGTTAGAAAACAAGTGAAGCCTAGAAACATCTGCTAGTTATCCATTTATTTAAAAAATAGTCTTTTTGTTTTTAAATGGCTACTGATTTTACATTTCCCTAAACTCTTCTACTTTAGTGCCACCTTTGTCATCCTTATCAAATATACTTGACTCCTACTTCATTAAGAATATCAATCCCCCTGCACCCCAATAAATTTTCCACTGCTCTTTTCAGCTCTTTAACCTCCTGTTCAAAAGAAAAGTTTTCTTTTTCTTATCTAACGCCAAATCCTCTATGTGAATGTTGAACTCCTTTGCTTCTTCCAGACCTTGAAATGTCAATTATTGCCTTTTTTCCCTATATCTTTACTTCTGCTTATGTTTGTCTCTTTAGCCCACAAATTCACTAAAATCTCTTTCATCCTAAAAACACAAACTTAACATTCAGACTGCGCTCCTATAGGTGCAGTTCAGTCTCTATAGGACCCTGTAGAGGAACCTATCATTGTACACTCTTGGAAGAATAATCTGTAATGATTTCTAATTTATTTCTAAGTATGTGTCTTTATAACACATCAAAATTTCACTATATATTTTTCATGTGACTGTTATTGTTCATGTCTTCCACTAGACCGCAAGCTCTACAATGGTTTAACTATATCTGTTTTGTTCACTCTCATTCCTAATGCTAAACCCACAGCCTGACACATGGTAGCTACTTAATAAATAAATGTTTGGTGATTCTATAAATAAATCCACTGCACTGATGCAAACTAAGATGATCAATGGCATTGCTATTAAATCTGATAGATATCTTTCTGTCTTTACTTTTCTGGATTGTTCTGCTACATTTCACACCACTGATGAGCCATCTTCTTTAATTCCTTTATGTCCTTAACCTATCAAAACTCTTACTTATTTTTTCCCATCTCTTTAATGGTTTCTTCTCAATTTACTCAATTGCCTACTTCATCTTCAACTGTGTACCACTCAAGTGGAGGAGTTACCTGGAGCTTTTTTGTCAGGCTGTGACCTTCTCAGTAATCAAATTGCTTAGAGTGATGTTATCTACTTTGAAGAGTAATATTGCCACCCACAGCCTGATGCCTCTTTAAACATATGTTAATATCAGACTTTTTCCATGAGTTACAAAAATTTTGGCCAGACTCTCTACTCACATTGTATTCTTATTGGTGTCTTGTTGAGGCTTCAGATTAATTGATCAAAATATGAATTAGTTACACTCCCCCAAGATTTTTTCATCCTCTTGTAATCTGTATCCCAGTGTCATTACACATGCAGGTATCAAATTAAAAACCAAAGATCCATGAAAGCTTTTCCTTACCATTCTCCATCCTGTCAATCACTAAATGTGTGTTCCCCCCCATTGCACTTCCAAATATTTCTTGGCTCGTTTCTCCCTCTCCATACTAACCAATTTCTTTACTTATAATCTCCACCATGGATTACAGAAAGTGTCTTATCAATATCTGTGCCACCAGACCCTTCCAACCCAATTTATTCTCCACACTGCAGCCAAAGGTGTAACAACAGTCTGACCACACTCTGATGCAAACCCCTTTGAAAATTCCCCACTGTGTATAAAAACAAACCACTTTAAGATAACTTGAAACTTCCATAAACTGATCCCTTTCTACCTTTGTCTTTTTGCATCTCTAACTTCATGATTAGTGACATCAGTTTTCTGCACACCCCTGCTCTTTTTTAGTTTTGGTAATTTTGCTTAAGAAAAGTGAAACCAACTCGTGCTAAGATCTTCTCATCCTTGAAGTCTTATCTCAGGCCTTACATCTTCCAGAAAGTCTATACTTCAGTCTAAGCTAGGTTAAGTACCATTCCTCTGTGTTCATATAAGCTCTGTAGATATCTGTGACATTAAATTGTATGAAGCAGAAGCCCATGGCAAGGCATGCTGGTCATGACATGTGACTGAGAAATAACTTCATGTAGTGTTAGATCATAGAGATTTGGGGGTTAATTGGTTATTCCAGCATAGCCTAGCAAATTCTGAATAAACCATAGCTAGCATATTACAAATGAAGAATGGAAAGCATGATTCTTTTATTCTTTCCAGTGCTAATATTCACTGGAACTATTTTACGGGGAAATGTTCAGAGAGCCAATTTGACTCTAGAAGGAAATGAAGAAATTATGGGAAATGGTTTTGCCTAAGTACAGCAAACATTTGTAGAATAAATGAGTTTGCAGTTTATAATCTGTTTCCCACTCTAGCAAAGCCAGTACAGTTCCATCTGAGCTGCGAAACTGCTGGAGCTTGAATTATCCATAAAGACTCTGCCTGTTAGTCATGCATTCTAACCCACAGAAGACAGAATTTTCACATTGATATGCAATGAGGTCAAATTGGAGACCCAGGAAGTACTGCTGCACTTTGGTGGCTAGCACATCATGTGCCTCTCCATGTTCGGGCCATTTCAGTGCCCCTTGGGGAACAGTGCATATACAGGACTCACCAGATATTCACAGAATGGCTGGGCTTAGTCTCTCATGGTTCCACCACAGACATCGTTAAGGAAGGAAAATGCAGTGGAATGCTGGAGCTCAGTTTGTGCAATGTCACTTCTTTTTTTTCCATATTATTTTATTTTTATTGTACTTTAAGTGCTGGGGTACATTTGCAGATCTTGCAGGATTGTTGCATAGTTACACACATATGGTAGTTTCATGTCTCCATCCCCCTATCTCCTATATCAGGCATTTCTCCCAATGCTATCCCTCCCCAACCTCCCGACCCCCTGCTGTCCCTCCCCTAGTCTCCGCTCCTCAGTAGACCACAGTGTGTAATGTTCTCCTCCCTGTGCCCATGTGTTCTCATTGTTCAATACCCACCTATGAGTGACAACATGTGGCATTTGGTTTTCTGTTCTTGTGTCAGTTTCCTGAGAATGATGGTTTGCAGCTTCATCCATATCCCTCCAAAGGACATGAACTCATCCTTTCTTATGGCTGCATAGTATTCCATGGTGTACATGTGTCACATTTTCTTTATCCAGTCTATCATTGATGGGCATTTGGGTTGGTTCCAGGTCTTTGCTTTTGTAAAGATGCCACAGTGAACATATGTGTGCATGTGTCTTTATAAAAGAAAGATGTATAATCTTTTGGGTATATACCCACTAATGGGATTGCTGGATCAAATGGAATTTCTATTTCTAGAACCTTGAGGAATTGCCACACTATCTTCCACAATGGTTGAACTGATTTACACTCCCACCAACAGTGTAAAAGTGTTTCAATTTCTCCACATCCTCTCCAGCATCTGCTGTCTCCAGATTTTTTAATGATCGCCATTCTAACTGGTGTGAGATGGTATCTCAATGTGGTTTTGGTTTGCATTTTTCTAATAACCAGTGATGTTGAGCATTTTTTTCATATGTTTTTTGGCCGCATAGATTTCTTCTTTTGAAAAGTGTCTGTTCCTATCCTTTGCCCACTTTTGAATGGGCTTGTCTGTTTCTTTCTTGTAAATCTGTTTTAGTTTTTGGTAGATTCTGGATATTAGCCCTTTGTCAGATGGGTAGATTGCAAAAAATTTTTCCCATTCTGTTGGTTGCTGTTTCACACTAATGCTTGTTTCTTTTGCTGTTCAGAAGCTCTGGAGTTTAATTATATCCCATTTGTCTATTTTGGGGTTTTTTTTGCCATTGCTTTTGGTGTTTTAGTCATGAAGTCCTTGCCTATGCCTATGTCCTGAATGGTATTGCCTAGGTTTTCTTGTAGGGTTTTTATGATGTTAGGTCTTATGTTTAAATCTTTAATCCATCTTGAGTTAATTTTAGTGTAAGGTGTAAGGAAGGGGTTCAGTTTCAGCTTTCTGCACAGGACTAGCCAGTTTTCCCAACAGCAATTATTAAACAGGGAATCTTTTCCCTATTGCTTGTTTTTGTCAGATTTGTCAAAGATCAGATGGTTGTAGATGCGTGGCATTACTTCTGAGGCCTCTGTTCTGTTCCATTGGTCTATATCTCTGTTTTGGTACCAGTACCATGCTGTTTTGATTCAACGCTATCCCCATCAAGCTACCATTGACCTTCTACACAGAACTGGAAAAAAAATCCACTTTAAACTTCGTTGGAACTAAAAGAGAGCCCATCTCGCGAAGATAATCCTACGCAAAAAGAACAAAGCTGGAGGCATCATGCTAACTGACTTCAAACTATACTACAATGTCACTTCTAAATAAAGAGATTGTCAAATGTGTCTTGAGAAAAAAGGCTGCATATACTACAAGATATGCAGGATAAGAACATTACTAAAATAATTATTGTAAAAATGGTCGTTCTATCTCACACCAGTTAGAATTGCGGACAGACCTTGGGACCAACTAAACCCTTGGATTCTTCATATTCTTAGCAGTTTCTGAAACTAGTAGAAAAGACACCAAAATTGCTTTTCATATTTTATGAAGACTTCCTATTTTAAAGTGTTTCTCCATCCAACACACAGTTATTGTCAGCTTTATGCCAAGTATCCTGCTAGGATAGGCTGGTTAAATCTAACAAACAAACAAGCAAACATGGTGTTGTTTTTCAAGAGCCTTCACACAAGTGGGGAAAAGAGACAACGAATAAGTAAATTAACAAATATATCTATAGATACAAAATGTCATAAAGAAAGCCAAGGGAAAAATGCTTAATTAAGGTATAGAAATCAGCAAGGGAAAATCAGCTTAGATAATATGGACCCAAGGGCTTCTCTGAGGAGGTGGCACTTAAACTGAAGCTGGAGGACGAACAATATAAGAAAACAATGTGAATAAACTTAGGAATGGAAAGTGCTTGTTGACTAAAAAATTTAACAAATGCTTGTGTTGTTTTGGAACAGTGAGTGAAAGGAGAGTAGCAGCACATAAAATGAGAGGTATAGAAAAAGACTCTAACAGAGACAACATTTTAGGCTGTGACAAAGAGATAGCAAATTTTTATTCTTTACAGATTGTCTTGTTCACCACACTTAGGCCACTCTTGCATTGCTATAGATACTGGAGACTGGACAATTTATAAAGAAAAGAGGCTTAAGTGGCTCACAGTTCTGAAAACTTTACAGGAAGCACAGTGTTGTCTTCTGCTCATCTTCTATTGAGGCCTCAGGAAGCTTACAGTCAAGGTGGAAGACAAAGGGGAAACTGGCATGTCACATGGTGAAAGCAGAGCTAGCAAGAGAGAGAAGGGTGGGGCAGCAGGTGCCACACACCTTTAAAGATCATACCTACTGTGAACTCAGAGCAAGAGAATGCTTATCACCAAGAGAATGGTGCAGGGCATTCATGAAGGATCCACTCTCATGATTGAAACACCTCCTACAAGGCCCCACCTCCAGCACTGGGGGTTACAATTCAACATGAGATTTGGATGGAAACAAACACCCAAACTATATCACCCACCTTAAACATTCTTGGGCTGTATAAATATGGAGTTGCTTTACACTCATCTGGACTGATAAGAAAAAAAATGCATTATTTCACTATGATTAGATGTCCACATTAACAATTTTGTGTCTGATTAGTAAAAATGAAGAATCAGTTGTGTGCTAGTCAGTGTCATTATTTAATAAATTAAAATCATAAAAAGTATATAATCTGTGAGGAAGAAGTTTGAAATCCTCTAATCAAGGCCAACTATTGCATTTATCACAAGATGAAATAGAATTACACACAGCAGTTATGACTTGTCCAAGGTCACACAAGTTAGAGAAATAATGTTTAAAATTGGAATATTTATATGTGTAACTTGACACTCTTTCCACCTAAACACCAGTCTTAGATGTAATACATCTGGAGTCCAAGGAGAAGTTAAGCTGGTTAAAGGAGAGAACCTGGCTTTCTACTTTTGACTGAAGATTTTCCTTGGATTCTGAATGCATTTGAATGCGTTACATTTCCCCTCATTGTCCAGCATGGATCAAATGTACTTCGACAATTACCCATTCCTTCTGCGTCATGAATAATTATTGCCATCAGATTAGAGGCCTGACTTTACCGTTTCTATATACTTGATCCAAATGACTGCCTGGAGGTTTTTGGAGTAAATGAACTATGCACTAAGTAATCATTAATTTCCATTCTATCGCCCATGCATGGAAGCCTATGCCAGTGTTCAAGATGCTTTTGCTTTAGCTGATAAAAAAATTGTTCCCACCTTGATGCCTATGACCTGAATTTGTAACTGCTGTTAATTAATATCATGTGTTTTGTCATACTTGATGAACACAAGATAAATAAAAGTTCCAAGGAGACCAATGCAGCCCAAAACCCTTTAAATACCCACTTCCTGCTGGTGACAAGCAATCCCACACATGGATGTCTCCTGGGCTACCCTGGTTAAACTCGCAAAGAGGCTGTTTGCATTTAGAGAAAGGCCTCTGATTGATCTGAGATTAAACACTAACCTTTTTTATTTACCATGTGTGAGCCCTTAGAATATTTCTTAAGTGCTCTAAAGTTCTCTTTCCTCATTTATGATGGAAAGATAGTATTCAAAATGATTCTAATGTTTATGAAGCCCTTACTTATTTTGTGCCTGACACTTGTCAACATGCTTAATAGGGATCAGCACAAAGTATGTATTCTTATAATATCATGATTATAAAGAGTAAGAAAAATAAGTTATCTGAGTGACTTGCCCAAGATCACACTAACGGAAAATAACAAATGAATGAATCATATTCTAAAGCTTTGTTCTCTTATCTGCATAAATCCTGTAACACTGTGGTCTACCTATTTGATTCTTTTTTTTTTTTCTGAAAAACATGTAAACACTAAGTTTCAGAGAGATGAAAATGGCAAAGCTACTCCATATTTTACGTGGGAAAACAGCCTCAGCCTTGTTCTTCATCTTGGTGCGTTTTCATGAAAATCATACTGCCTCAGGAGGATTTTGTTTTGTTTTGTTTATTTGCTCCTCAAACTATTAGAGATTACTTGAGCTTCATGAAGTTCCCAGAAATATGCCTCTTCTAGAAAGCTTCAAACAGGCCTTAAATTCAGCAGCACTTGCTTGGATTATGAGACTGGCCGTGGTGCTGCATCACACTTATCTCCATCATTGCCATTCTTTCCTCACATTTGGCCAATTGCCAAGCCACCTTGACACTACCTTGCAACCAACTCTAAAGTCCACCCCCTTTTCCCCCTATTGTTGCCACCATGTTGGCCCAGTTTATCATTGCCTCTCTCCTCTAGTAACCCCTAACTGGCCTTCTTTCTCCCTTCCTATCATTTTCTACACTGCAACAAGGGTGCTGTTTCTGATATAGGTATGAGATCATGTCATTCTCCTCCATAAAACCATTCAGTGGTTTCTAATTGCTTCTTTTCTATCTTTCTTGATGCTTTGAAGCACATTTACACTTGGGTTTCAAAAAATATCCATGTTTCTTTTTTTTTTTTTTTTTTTTTTTTGCTCTGCTGAAGTTTCCTCAAATTTATTTCTAAAACAAGAGTCTACAATAATATATTGCCTGCCTACTATGTGACATATAATCTTACATAAACAGCATATTTACATGTATAAGCATATATAAATATGTGTATATGCCTATATGTATATACATAGGGAGAATCATATGTAATTATCACCATAACTCTGAAGAGTTCACGTTCATTTCCCATTTTATAAATGAAAAATATGAGAATCAAAAAACTTGTGTTACTTGTCAAAGACCCCACAGCTAAAAACTGTGAAATGAAGATAGTTTTGATCTTCAAGTGGATATTTTCCCCATTTTTCTATCTGTCCTAGATCTACTCATTCGGATTCTAATACCAATCAATTGCTCCTTCATTCTTTTATTCATTCACTCATGAAACATGATTGGTTTTGCTCTTATGGCAGACACTATGCAGGCAATTTGCTAACAACACTTTTTGACAATTTGATAATCCTTTTGGGAGACAATTATCCATGTATCTCTCACATTTCCACATGTCTTAAATCAACTATTATTCTGAATTAGCTTTTCAAGGATGTTTGTATAGTCTACCTCCAGATCAGAAGGAATATTTGTTTTCTGGCCAGTATAATAAAGATAATGTCTCCCTCTGGGACAAATGTTTAGCATTCTTGGTAGCAGTTCCCTTTAAAAGATAGAGATTTTCTAATTTCAGAGTTCTTCCACTGTGATGCAGGCTCATCTACCTAGGCCACTGTGAATTGCCCTATAGGACCTGGGGACAAGAAAAACCGATGTGAACATTAAGCTCTTGTTGTCTGCTGTGCAATGAGTAATTAAGTTCTTTGCCTCTGATTCAGGAGTCTTCTGTCTCTGCCACCACCTTTGTATGGCAAGATAATTTGTTAGCTTACAAACCGAAAGTCTTAGAATCCTCACATTCCTGACAAATACGGCATAATAATTATAAGTTGATAATTATGGACAATGCAACTTGATTCACCAATGTCCACATAAACTTGTAAGTGATAGGGACAATATTTGAATTCACATCTGCCTGATATCTAAACTATCAAAGAAAGTATAAGAAAGTTAAAGGAAAGGAAAGAAATTAATGAAACAGAGAGATGGCTTTAATCAGTCAGCTGTGTACTGCTGTATAGTAGATGTGTAATGAGAACCTTTACAACAGCTAGAATTATAAAGTATCTCAGAGCCTGGAACAAGGATTAGTGAGTAGCAAGTAGAGGAGACAAATGATCTTAAATGTTAAGAGACTTTGGAGTCAAACAGTCCTAGGTTCAAATCTGACAGTCTGCATGACACTGAGCAATTTATTTAATGGGTTTGAACCTTAATTTTCTTAACACTAAGGCAAGAATAATAGACCCTATCTCAAAAGAGAATCATAAGCATTAAACAAAGTGGTGTATACAGCATTACCATAAAGCGGCACATGTAGAAAATACTCATTAGATAATAGCTATTAGTATTCCTAATAATGTCTCAATAAAGATAAGAGATTGATCTTTCTTCATCAATTTCCCTACACCTTAACTATCAGATAATTTACCACTACTGTACCCCCCAGTAGCTAGCAACGCAATCAAGCTTATAAATGCAAGTCACTAACTGACCATTGCAACTTTAAGACCTGAAGGGGCCCCTGATTTTAAGTGCAGTGGATACTAATGGTTTCTTTGTTGTAACAAAAATATCTTCAGGCTGCAATTTTGAGATAGCACTGAGGCTGAGCACTCACTTTGTACCTTTCTACAAATGGTATGAGAAATTACCAGGCTTGGGGTTTTCTTGGTTATGCATTTGTCTCTTTCCCATCCTGCAAGTGGAACAAGTACTGCTGTTGCCAAGCAACGGTGCAGTGGTGGGAGTTATGGTGCATGTGTAATGTGGCACTCAGAGGGTGAGGAGATTAGTTCTAGAGCTGGTCCAAGGGCATTCGAAAGCAACACTGAAGAGTGTACTTTTCCTCATACCATTCATGCAAACCCTCCAATAATTAAAAAAGCTGCTTCCACTGAGCAATCCCATCACCAGCTTCCTGTGAACTGTGGAAAATCCTAAGAACCACAGAGCATAGAAGCACAGGAGAGATGCCATTTGCCCTCTTAGTGCCTTGGTCTGAATACATGCCATAAAGACAGCAATCCCTCTTGGAAAATAACCTGAACTTAAGATAAATTCTGAAAGGGAATTTGAAAATCTCAACCCCAGGTTTGCATCCTTTCTGTGAAAATAATAGGAGAAGGGTCCCTTTGCTGGAGTAAAAATAGTTTTAAAAAGGAATTGGGAAGTACAAATGTAGAATCAGAGAGAGCACCCAGTTTGATAATTGGCAGTCATCTGTTCCATGTTATTAAAGAGAAAAAAAATGAAGGATTGCAATGTCTCTGTTACACTGGTAACTGAGCCCTCTGTGATTAATTGTAGTCAAATTTCACTAATATGGAATAATATATCAACTTGCACAGTGGGACAAGCAGTGTTGTACAGCAGGTACAAGCACAGGCTCAAGAGCCAGACTACCTGGGTTTAGATTCCAGCTCTCCAACTTATTGACTGAGTGAGATCTGAAAGGCCCAAGAAACTTTCTGTGCCCTCCTTTTTACCAATGAAATGTAGATTATTACAGTAGCTATCTCAGGGGACTGTTGTATAGATTAAATGAATGAATACATTTTAAAAATTTAAACTGGAGCAGGCATAGAATAAGTATTAAATAAATATTAGCCACTACTAATAGTGGTGGTTTCACATATTTTTATTAAGACAGATGCCTCATCCTATTCATCTTTCTATTTTTCTCATCAGGAACGATATCCAGCCTTTATTCAGTGCATGATAAATTTTTGTAGAATAAGCAAATGAGAGGGCAGTCTAAAAATTCAATTACCTCACTTTTGTTCAATACATTTTAATGCTAGCTAAAGAAGATACAATTCCAAATGAGAATAGGAATAACATTAGAAGTTTAGAGAGTAGCTTCACGTCTCTTTTTCCTTGCCTAAACTCTCAAATCAAAGATTATACCCTTGGTATGCCATTTATCTTAAAAATAACTGTGAGGTTGAAACTGTTAAAAAAATTGATTTATCCTCCTTCTACTTATTTTTATCTAGATTTTTATTCTTCACCATCATTCCCCTTAAGAACGTAAGACAAATAACAAAAAATTGAGAAATAGTGAACATATAGTTAAGAAATGTTAACCTCAAAATTAGAGGTTAACATTAACCCTCTGTCCCACAGTTTATTCTTACAGGTGACTATCTCTGTCTTCCTGAAGGTCATTGAGAGTACCCTGCACTTTACGTTGCATCTTTAAATACGATGTTCTGGTCTTGTATTGATTTTAATGGAGAAATGTCTAGCCTAAACAGGAAGTAAGAAATATCTTGAATAATATCTGGCCACCTTACGCCTTAGTAAGACTCCAGGAACCCATTTGAGCTCTATCCTGGTTTCTCACTTGGGCAAACAGCTTTACTTCTTGGTATATTGCTTTTTCTATCATTAAATTGTGGATCATAATTTCAACTCTTCATACTTCACCAAATGTGACCATGCATTTCAAAATGTATTATTACTTGAGAGGTTCTCAAAAAAAATTTTGGTCCTAGAAAATGCCTCATTTTGAAACTTACCTTTTAAATGAATAGTTACAGATTTCCAGGTCAATTAGTTTTATAATTTTTCTTACTTTTGGAATTTTTGAGATTTTTTTTTTACTTACAATATGAGAAATGCTGTCCTTTCAACAATAAGCAAAGCAGAAATAGCTATCATTCCAGTGATCAAGAAAGCAAACATATAACACACAAGAAACAGAAACACAAAGACAGAAATGCCATCTACTCTTTATTAAATATTTTAACAGTTTTATACAAAATATATGTTGGGGGCCTGAAAAATATATGTAATTTTACCAATAAAATAAAATTTTCTCAAGAAATAGTTCCTATTTTGAGACACACAGTATGCTAGATGCTGAGATAAGGTAAATATATGTAAAAAAATTTTAAAAATTTAAAACTGTGCCTTCTGTATTATAGATTTCAGAAATGTCCCCATTTCTTTACCCATGCTATATCCACTCCTTTTGTCAGTACATTTGTGGTATCCTGTATCTTTGACTCTGGACTTTGTCTAGGAGGGAGAGATGATAAAAGTCAAGAATTGGTTTCTTAGGTATAATGCATCTATAACATACTCATACACTGACTACAGTGTTGTGTTAGTTTCCTGTCACCACATAAGAAATTATCAGAAATTTAGTGGTTTAACACAACACCTACTCATTAACACATAATTCTGTAGGTCTGAAGTTTCCCATTGCATGGCTGAATTCTCTACTTAAGGTATTACAAAGATGAAATCAAGGTGCCTGTCAGGCCAAGTTCTCGTCTAAAGGCTCTTGGGAAAAATTGGCTTTCGAGCTCATTCACATTGCCGGCAGAATTCAGTTTCTTCCAGCTGGAATAAAATCTCTGTGTCTTTGCTGGTTGTCAGCTAGGGGTCATCTTCTGCTTCTTGAGGCTGCTCCTAGGTCTTTGCCATGTGGCCTTTTCCATCTCAGCAAGGGAAAACATCACTCATGTGAATCTCCTCCCATGCTTCAATTTTTTTTTTTTTTCTTATTTTTTACTGCTGTAATCAGCCAGAGAAAGATCTTGGCTTCGAAAGGGCTCATGTGATTAGGCTGGACCCACCCAAATCACCTGCATATATTAAGGTCAGCTGTGCCATATAAAGTAACAAGAACAAAATCCATCATATTCACAGTCCTGGGGATTACACAGGGCATATTACACCACATCAGGAAACCCGGAGGGATGTCACAGAATTCTGGCCATTAGATGTGCCAAATAGAGGTCACAAGCTTGACTCTGAAGGAAGATCTTGAGAGAAATGAAATGTGAGAAGAGAGAACCTTATGAAAGTTAACTTGACTGTATTAGAGCCATCCCAAGTCAAATTTGTTTGTTTCCACTTCCCAGAAGGTTAAGGATTTTAAGAACCAAATAAAAGGTGAATATATGTGTCCATGCATGCACACACACACACACACACACACACATTCACAAATTTCCAGAGTGCTGGAAATGCTGTAGATCTTGCTCTGGGTGTTGGTTGCATGCATGCTTTTCTCAAAATACATTGAATTGCATGCTTCATATCTGTGTACTTTACTGTATAAAAATGATAATTCAGCAGAAAAAAGGATACCTAGAAGCAAAGCAGGCATTGAAGGATATGTAGTCAGGTGACAGAGTACCTGTGAATCTTAGAAGATGAAGAGATTGACCCAAAACTGGGATGGAAGAGAAACAGCCAAAGATGTTCTGATTCTTAAGTGACATTGAAGGTTATACACCTTTAATATTCGTTTTGAGGAATAAAGAATTTAGACTTCCAATTTAATACAGACGCCATGTGTGTTTTATTTACTCAATATCCCTAGAGATAACTCTCTTATAATTGGAGTGCCTTCTTCGTATTTTAGCTATTCCCAGGAGACTTTAGGAGTTGTGGGGAGGATGATGGGGAACCGTCAATTGCCTTTTTCATTATTCCATTTACTAAACACCTAGATAATAGTTTCAAATTTTCAATGGTATGGATATCAACAGCAAAATTCCAGTATAAAATCACTCTGACAAAATTGTCCTGTGTACTGGTATTAGATATGATACTAAAACATCTGATCCACAGACACACCTCAAATGTGGAAGTGGAGTTAACGATGCGACGTTAGCACCCACATGATCATTACTGAATGTCTATTCTATGAGAGATTTCAAAATGGGCCAAAATAAAAAATCATTTCAAGGATTCTCCCTGATCAGGTAGGGGGTGTATTAGTCTGCTTTCATGCTGCAGATAAAGACATACACGAGACTGGGAAGAAAAAGGGGTTTAATTGGACTTACAGTTCCGCATAGCTGGGGAGGCCTCAGAATCCTGGTGGGGTGTTGGAGGTGACAGGCACTTCTTGCATGGTGGCACCAAGAGAAAATGAGGAAGAAGCAAAAGCCAAAACCACTAATAAACCCATCAGATCTCGTGAGATTTATTCACTATCTCAAGAATAGCACCAGAAAGACTGACTCCCAGGATTCAATTACCTCCCACTGGGACCCTCCCATGTGGAAATTCTGGAAAATATAATTCAAGTTGAGATTTTGGTGGGGACACAGTCAAGCCATATCAGAGGGATTTCCAGGAAAACTCAACCTCACAAGTGGAAACGTGAAACAAATGGAGATTTAGTATTAGATTGGTGCAAAAATAATTGTGGTTAATCACTTTTGCGCCAACCTCATAGGAATAATGGAAGCATAGGGAAGACTTCTGATCACTCTCCTGGCCTCCTCTAGGAGCCTCACATATTCCTCCCAAGAAATCTTCCTTCTGGTTCCCTCTTATCCAGCCCTTCTTTCATAATTTTTGATTCTCCTGCAGTAGGGACCCTGATTATGGTGTCAATATCTTCTTCAGTTGTTTACTATTACTCTAGTACAACAAAAACAGGCAGGGCACTTATGGTCAGTGCCAGTATACTATTATTTATTTATTATTTATAATAGTAGTTTATGAAGTATTTATTATTTTGGCCCATTTTGAAATCTCTCATAGAATAGACATGCAGTAATGATCATGTGGGTGCTAACATCTCATTGTAACTCCGTTTCCACATTTGAGGTGTGTCTGTGGACAGGATGTTTTTAGTGTCATATCTAATAATAGCCCACAGGACAATTTTGTCAGAGTAATTTCTTACTGAAATTCTGCTGTTAATATCCGTGCCATTGAAAATTTAAAGCTGTTATCTGGGTGTTTAGTAAGTGGAATAAGGAAAGAGGCAATTGAAGGTTCTCTATCATACGCTTCACAACTCCTGTAGTCTCCTGGGAATAGCTAAAAATTATCTCAAGAGACATTGAATAAATAAAACATACATAATATCTGTATTAAATTGGAAGTCTAAATTCTTTATTCTTCTAAATGAATATTAAAGGTGTACAACCTTCAAAGTCACTTAAGAAGCAGAACATCTTTGGCTGTTTCTTCTCCTCCATCCCAGTTTTGGGACAATCTCTTTATCTTCTAATATCAAAATGTATCTGATGGTGGAAAATACTGTCAGGACAAAATAAAAATTATCAGTAAAACAACCAAATAGAAAATCCCACAGGGGGCTTGTCTTAAGTTGAAGATTCACTCTGTGCCCTGGGTATGTCATTTATCTTCAAAATAGCTTTGAGCCTGAAACTGTTAAAAGGTTTTGATTTCACCCTTCTTCTTTGTTCTGTTTTTCTATCCTTCATCAGCACTCCCCTTAAGAACTTAACAGAAATAATGAAAAGACAAGAAGTAGTAATTTATAGGAGTAAGTCTTTTCTGCAGTACAAGCACCTGAAAGATAAAGAATCAGATGCTTGTTAATGAACTTCATAATGTTGAGATTCTTCAGTGAACGATTGAACTAATAATTTAATTTAGCTCTTTTGGCCAACTTAATCCAAAAATGCAGGAATATACCATTCTGTGCTGAATAAAAATCCTGGCCCCAACAGTACCTACTCTATGGGTGAATACACTGGATAAATTAGTTAACCACTTGAAACTTCAGTTATCTCATCTCCAAATTCAAAATACCTAAGTTAGTACCTATTTTATAAGGACTTGTGGAGATTCGACATACATGAAGATTTTGGAACAGCTGTGTTCTTTCCACTACAGAAAGTTGTTATTACATAAGTTGTAGGTATAAGGCACAGATATGTTAAAGTTTCCTTAAACGTGTAATTGTCATGGAGAACTGGATTTAGGTCTCTCTCAGGAATCCTCTAGGACGCCAAGTGAAACACATCTCAAAAAAGTCTCATCAAGAGGTTGAAAGGCTAGAATATTTATGCTCTGATTCCAATTTCCCATTTGTTGAGGTTTGCTCCTGAGGCTTTCCTAGTGTTATGCAATTCTGGATTATGCCTACTTTCCTACACAAGAAAACTTTCAGGTAGGGAAGAACAAAAAACTGGCTGCTTGGGGTGGGAAGCTAAGAGCATGGTGGAAGCCTCCTTGATGCGTAAACAAAGGTGGGTCAAGGCATTATGAGGGCAGGCTACAGATAGCACATAGTGGAATGGTGAAGGGGGATTTATGCTGGATTGGAAATCAGAAACCCTGGGACAAATTCCAATTCTACATTTAACTAAATATGAATCATTCACTCAACAGATACTAATTAAGCATCTACTAATATCCAGATAATGTTCTTGGCAGTGAAGACAAAGCAGTAAACAAAATAGACAAAATTTCTGATTTTATGTTACTTAAAGTCTTTTGAATGTTCAAGTCCTATGCCTACTAATTTGCAAAAAAAAAAAAAAGAGGTAGTTTTATATTAGAATGGGGAACACATGTATAGTATTTATTGTGAACAGCAAGATAAGTAAGGCTGACTTAGTAGAGAAATAATAGAAAATTCTTCTGTTTTTTGCAGTTTGTTCATTTGAGTCAGGATTCAAATAAAGCACATTCATAAGTCACTTAATTTTTTTTTTTTTTTTTTAGTTCCGGGATACATGTGCAGGATGTGTAGGTTTGTTATACAGGTAAACGTGCCATGGTGGTTTGCTGGACCTATCAACCCATAAGTCACTTTTAATTTATAGCCTTCCATCTCCATCTGTACTTTATTTTTTTATTTATTTTATTTTATTTAATTTTATTTTTGTCTTGCAGGTCGTTTGTTGAGGAAACAGAGCTGTCTGAACGGAAGAATTCCTCACAAGCTGCTCTTGATAATTACATCTCCATGGTTGCTTATAATTCCTATTAAATGGTACTTAGATCTAAAGGCTTAATAAGATTCAGGTTGTATTATTTCCCAGGATAACCTCACAAATGGTGTTATATAACTTCTTCATGAAGTTTATAATGTTTGTCTTTTTGGGATATTGGTAGCCATAGATGATTATTGCCTAGATCCAAAAATCAATAAGCAGTTACAAAAGTTGTCATATTCTAGTTCTATCGTTTGTATTTCCTTTATTAGCTGAAATAGAATTGCTATTAGAAAAGAAACCTGTAAACAATTTAGTTAACCTGAGAGATGGATTATTTAAAAAGGCAAAATAAATGCTTTATTCTTTCTCTTTATTTATCAACTTTCAAAATAAAAAGATAATATTCTGGTGTCCTTCAAAAATATACAATAATGGAAAAACATGCAGGAAAATGACAAAGTATTTTTTATTTTTTATCTATTATAAACTAAGGCATTTAAATTAATTTAATAAATATAAATATGCTACAATTATTATCTTTAATGTTGCTCAAATTGTTCTGTCTTTGGCCAGGAAAGATTTTTGTCTCTTGAATCTTTTAATGTAAGGAGATTTCAATATTTCTTGATTTCTGGAATGACAAGATGCTCCAACCAACTGTGACCCAACTGGGATTAGTGAAGGATTCTTGATTCATTTGTTTTGGCAGAAAATGGTAATTAGAGATAATAATCTGCATATTAGAGGAGTTCATTACTATTAGATTAGACATTGTTTCTAGAAGTTATCAATTGCAAAGCTAGAAATTAAATTTGTTTTTGTTTATGTCATCATAGGTTTATTTTTATATTTTTCAATTCAAACACAGAATATATAGCAATTTTATTTAGTGTCATTAATCTTACATTTATATCCCTTTTTAAAATACCCCGAAACTCTACATTGTAAATAATATCCAAATAATTATTCATTTTATTTATGACACAAAATAGCCGCAAAATTATAAAATCAATACTATAACCAACAAAACATTTTTTAAAAGTTTCAGTTAATGTTGTCCTCAAGGTATATCCCACAAATTAGCTTAAATTATTAGTTTAGTATTTTCTGTATGATTTTCCACCACTGTACAGATGGTTTATATAATTTATTTTATTTTCAATTATTAGAAACTAGATTTTAAATATTGTCTTTAAATAAAATTACACAAAATATTTATCTAGTTACAAGGTCAAATCTATAGAACATTTTTTTAAAAAACTAGCTTCTCATAGGAGAGACTTCCACTCTGCTTTCTCCTGCCTGTAAACTTTTTCTTAAAAATGTAGAGTTTTTCCTACCATTAAATTATTGTTTTAAATAAACTATTATACATTGACCTTCAAATATCCCTTTCTTAAGTAAAAGGTAACATCCCTATATATTTTTTTTACATCTTGGATTTTTTTTTTTACTGATATATTTTGGAGATTTAGCAGAATATAGAAATAGTCCTTATTCTTTTTTCAATTATATAATATTCTGCTGTATGGTGGTTATTTATTCAACCAGACCTTTATTGATGGACATTTGGATTGTATGCAGTCTTTATGAATTTAAGACATTAACTCTTTTTCCTGCGGTATAAGTTATAAAATTTATTTCCCAGTACGATTTTGTATTTTTACTTTGCTTATAGTATTATTTTCATACAAATATTGTAAAATTTTTAAGTGAAAGTTACCCACAGTTTCTCTTATCATTTTTTACTTTATAGTTAGAAAAGTAATCTCTTTCCAAAGTTTTAAATAGAGTCACTTAGGTTTTTATCTAGTACTTCAAAGGTCTCATTATATTGTTTTTGTTTTGCTCTTAAAAATGTCTGATGCATTTGGAATTTGTTCTAAAATGAAGTGAAAAATGGTCCATTATGTACTTAGATACAGCATATTAAAATAGCTCATATTGAAAAGTCCCTCTCTACACTAATTTAAGATGCCACATTTATCGTATTCCAAATTTTTTTAAAAAAATATTTCTCTTGTGGTTTCCGGTAGTTTTCCATTAGCACATTTACTCATTACAAACTCAGTTATAGTTATAGAGGCATTATGATATGTTTAATGCCTAATAGGGCTAATCTTCAGATCATTTTGTTAGTTATTTCTCTTTTTCAGAATTTTGCTTAATATTTTTAATTATTTATTATTCGAATTGAAATTTATAACTAATTTGTTTTGCTCCAAATCTGATATTTTTTGTTTATGTCTTTAGGTGTAAAATACCTTCTTCATAGGGCTTTGGGACATCTTTTGTAAAATTTATACCCAGGTATTTTATTTTTATTTTTACTATTACAACATATTATTTTATCTTCCATAATATCATCTATTAAGCTTTTTTTTGGATATATAAAGGCTACTGATTTTTACATGTTAACCGAACAATTTAGTACTTTATTAAGTTATTGTTTTTATTTTAGTATTTTATTATTTTTTGGATTTTATATATAATCTGTTTTTCTGAAAATAAAGTTTTACCTCTTTCTCTCTAATTCTCATGTTTCTAACAGATTTTCTTTTCTAATTGTATTGACTAATACTTCCTTCACAATATTAAATAGTGCTGGAGATCATTGATACTGTTTTCTTGTGTTTGACATTAGTAGGAAAGCCTCTAATGTTTCCACATGATGAAAGATGTGGGCTATGATAGATGTAATCATTTTCCCAACGTCTTTACATCACACACTTTGTCATGTGATTCAGTAAGGCCTGCCAGTAAAGATGTAAACTGCGCATGCTCTCCCCATTAACCTTGAGTTTATACACGTGACTTGCTTTATTAACAGAATTGTTTGTGGATGTGATAGAAGTAAAGTTTTAAATATGTTTGTATGGTTTGACTTGTTCTTTTATGTTGCTGCCTTCTTTGATGAATAGAAAATGCCCCCGGTAATCAGTGTTGTTCCAGAATAAGAAAAAAAAAAAATACATGACCCTAACCTAGCCTGCAGACTGGAGCTAAGCCCAGTTAATAACCAGTGAGCCCAGTAAACTACAAATGCCTTGCTTGCAGATTTGTGTTTTTGTAAGCCACTGTGTTTTAGATTTGTTCTTTATAAAGCATTGTGGCAGCAATAGCTAATTAAAAAATTGTCTTTGAGGCTGAATTGTAGAGGAGTCCTCCCATATCCATAGTTTCTGATTTTGCAGTTTCAGTTTCCTGCAGTCAACTCTGGTTCACAAATATTAAATGAAAAATCCATAAATACACACTTTAAAAGTCTTAAATTGCATACAGTCCTGAGTAGCATGATGAAATCTCATGCCATCCCACTCCATCTTGCCCAGGCCATAAATCATCCCTTTGTCCAGTGTATACACGATATCAACATTATTCATACGTTATTAATCATTTAATAGCTATGTCAATTATCAGATCAACTGTTGTAGTATCACACTGCCTGTGTTCAAGTAACCCTTATTTTACTTTGTAGCAGCCCCCAAATGCAAGAATAGTGATTCTGCATTTGGAAGAAAAATTGAAAAGCTGTAAAGTGTTTCCTTTAAGTTAAAAGGTGAAAGTTCTTAATAAGGAAAGAAAAAAATATATTTGCTGAGATTGCTAAGAGGTATGGTAAGAAGAAATCATCCATATGTTTAGTTATAAAGAAGGAAGAAAAACTTCATGCTTGTTTTGTTGATGCACCTCAAACTTCAAAAGTTACAGCCAGTGTTTATAATAAGTTATAAACTTATAATAAGCATATAATAATAAACTTTAGTTAAGAGGAAAACTCGTTGAATTTGTGGGTGAAAGACATTGACAGAAGCACCTTCCAACTGATGACAATCAGGTTTGGTACTGCTGAGATTTCAGTCATCCACTGGGGGTGTTAGAATAAGATAAGGTATTGCAGATGAGGCAAGGCTACTGCATATACAATTATGTGTGTGTATATTTGTGTATGTACATGTATGTGTGTATGTGTGTATATATACACACATATACAGCATGTATATATATATATATATATATATATATTTTTTTTTAGGAAAATCTTAATTACTTGCTGTTTCATTAAGTGTTTTGACTAAAAGGGTGTTAGATGGTATTAAATGCTTTTTCTGCTTCTAGAAGAATAATCAGATATTTTTCTATGTCTAGTTATACTCTTTCTTTGAAAATACGAAATCTCAGGACAATAATTCACTTATAATAAGAGATAACAGAAAAAATTAGTTTAAATTGCTCCCAATTCTCTGTAAACTCTGTTCTTGCCAAAGTGATCTTTGAGAATTCTGTTGCTGCAGTTTTAGGCCAAAAAAAATTTCCGTGCAGCTATAACAAAAATGAAGTTTGAGGATTATTTTCGTCTGGAACACTAGATTGTTTTAAAATTTTTATTTTGAATATTTATGCACTTCCAAAACAAGAGTTACTATGACATCATCAAGTTCTACCTTTTGGCATAGAAAAAATACCCTCCCAAAATCATCAAATTTTTCTTTCTCAATACCTCTATTTTAGCTAAATACCTAAGAAACATATCCTTTTCTTCATGTTATTGTTTCTCTTTTGGGTTTTCATTTTTTTCTTGCTCTTATAAAAATAAGGCAGATAAAACAGGAAAGTTTTTCTTGTACATTTTATTTTTCAGCCTTTTATAAAGACTAACAAGAAGAAATTGATTATAAAGTTAAAATTGCTGCCTCCTTTATTCTCCAGAAAACGATAGCACCTATTTCTTCAAAATATGAAATTATTATGCATACATAGAAAAAATTTGAAAATTTTGGAGAAACAAAATTCAAAAGATGACAACACATACCATAGAGATTTAATCACAGTTCATTTGTTAGTATCCATTCTAGTTTTTCCTGTGTTTGCCACTCATAACACAATTGTGTCTTGAATATTTCCACAAAACATTTCATAGTAAGTCTATGCTGGCATCATTAGCAATTCTTACTGATATCATTTTCAATTGAACTATATTTCTACTATGTCAAAGTATTAATCTACACTCAATCAATCGTCTATCATTGGAATTTAAGATATCCTTCCTGTTTTTGTTCTTTATATATTATTACTTGACAGGAAACTTAGAACATAAATTTTTGGTTCACACTCTAGGGCATATTTTTAAGAGTGATCCCCAGAGAAGAACTACTAGCCATTAGATTACTAATATGTTGTTAGATATCAGCCAACATCAATGAAACAATATACAAGCATAAATTGCATTATCTTTACCTTTCGAATTTTGAATGAACAAATGGTGATGGGGTTGAAAAGGAAGGAGAATAATTAGGTATTTCATTACCTTCTAATAAATATTGGTCACTTATGCCAAATTTTGGATGATGTAGTCACAGTAAGCTGCCAGCAGAGAAGGTATGGTCCAAACAATTATTCCAGTCTCTGTGCATTTCTCCTCCTGTCCATTTCTTCTCCTCACCTTTTCTCCTTTCCTCTCTGAAGAAGCAAATGAAACATGTAAAGCTATATGGAACAGCATGTGCCTATTTGGACAACAAACACAATTATAGTACAACTTCATGTTTTTCTCTCTTCCATCATTTGCTTCTCCACCTGACACTGACAGCCATTTGGGCTTTTCGGTGCAGCCAGCATCAGATGGTGTCCTCTCACTGCTTCTTTGGAAGTCTGTGTAGTATCATCCTGTTTTGAGGCTTTCTGTGTTGGGTCATTCTTCTTTTTGTTCCCCCACATACAGTGAGCAATTTATACCAAATCTTACGGGTCTCCTCACTTGTCTGAGCAGTCTTTGTAGGTAATCAATGAGATGTCTCAAGCTATTCTTGACCCAAGGGAAACACATGTTTTCTAGCTGAAACTCTGACAATTACCTGGCATAGTATCTCAGTTTTACCAACTTTCTTCTGTTCCATTATCCATCCTCTAGAAGCAACAGACTCATCTCCTGGTGGTATCCTAGGCACATTTCCAGGGAGAAAAATTAATCTTTAAAATTTTCAAAAAATATTCCCAGCCACAAAGGCAGAACAAAGCACCCTATTGCTATTTTCACTCCTACATATTTGATTCACCAATATGGTTAAAATTCTTAAAATAATTTTTTTTTATTTTAAAATGTGTATTAGTCATTGTATTTTTCAATAGTAAACAATCTGTTCATGACTGCTCTTCATTTACTCCTCTGTCTACTTTTGGGAAGTGAAAATATATACATATATATATGGGCATAACATATAATTTATATTATATACATATTATTATAAAAGATATAAATAATAAATTTCCATATTCCTACTACCTGGAATTAACTCCTGTTAGTATTTTGCAGTACACATTTTTTTAAGAGCTCTGTGGTTTGCTAACCAATTTGTCAGAACATGTTACTAAGGCTATTAAATATTTGTCATACTCACTGAAAAATTCCCCCATTCTGTTATCATCAATAAATCTTTCAGATTTGTGGTACTTTAGGTAAGCACCACTACAGGAGGATTTTCTCTGTGAGTGAATGTGTGTGTGTGTTTTGCATAACTATGTGCAGTTGCTTCAGTTAAGCAACTGATAATGACAAGTCTAAGCCAGCAGACAGCTATTCCGTCCTGGGATATTTACTGAATCTTGAGCTTTAAATTTATACCCAGAATCCCCATCTGATTATTGAAAAAAGAATAGGTGGAATTTGACTTGGAATAACTAAATGAATAAATAGAATGAGAGCAAAAAAGGTGGAAGAGAGGACTCACAGATGCCCTACACATGAATAATGTAACTTCTATTTTACTTAAATCCAAAGTTCAAAACAATTCAATTATTTGCCTAAGACAGGAAAAGGCAGGATTCAAATTCATATCTCCTTGATTTCTTAGGGTATTAGCTGATTCCCATACTTCTAATAAAGACATTTCAAAGACTGGGTAATTTGTAAAGAAAAGAGATTTGATGGACTTACAGTTCCACATCACTGGGGAGGGGGCCTCACAATCATGGAAGGTGAAGAAAGAGCAAAGGCATGTCTTACATTGTGACAGGCAAGAGAGCATGTGCAGGGGAACCTCACTTTATAAAACCATCAGATCTCACGACACTTATTCACTATTATGAAAACATCATGAGAAAAATCCACCTCCATGATTCAATTACCTCCCATTGGATTCTTCCCATGGGGAATTGTTACAGTTTAAGATGAGATTTAGATGGAGACACAGAGGCAAGCCATATCACCTAGGGTCCACCCACTGTAATGGCGGACTTTCCATCTTTAATGCCATTTTAAATTTTGAATAACCTTTCAGTGCTTTTTTAATTCTCTTTGTTAATTTTATTCCTTAGGTAAAGATACATTAACATCTGGGTAGTGTTTTTACAGTTTACAGAGGACTTTAACATACAACAGTTCATTTAATTTTCTCACCATCTCTACAAACAGATTTTTTTTTCTCCATTTCCGGTTCAGGACACAGGCTGAAGGAGATGGTATCACTGAGTCACCCAGCTGGTTAGTGACAGAGGTGAGATTCAAATAGGGATCTGATTCCTTATTTTCTTTCTCCTTCTTTGGTGTCTCCGCTTCCTGCTTCTCAGCAACCACAGAGATCTTTTAGTTTCTGGCACAAACATCTTGTTGAAAATTTGGTCTGGAAATGAACGCATCAAAACATTTTAGCACATGCTAAGTTCTGTATCCACTACTTGCTAACTCTATACTATGGCAAATTTGTCAGTTATCTAATCCAGGACTGTGAGGATAATAATCATAGCTTGTTCATAAAGTTATTGTAAAAATATAAGAAAAAATAGTAGGAGGATTGGGGGAAGATGGCTGACTAGGAACAGCTCAGGATTTCAGCTCCCAGTGAAAGTGCAGAGGGTGAGTGGATGCCACTTTTCCAGACAGATTTTTATTGCCCACAGTCCAGGAGATTCCCAGGCGGAGGAGCCCCACTGGTCGCCAGCGCAGCTGTTTCCGGCGGCGCAGATGTTTTGGATGGCGGGGCTGTTGTGGCCACGCAGCTGCTTTGTCCCTGCCCTGGTGTGGCGGTTCTCCATACAAAAGACACTGGTCTGGGTGCCCCCTAGCTGGCAATTGGAGCCCTGAGACAGCAGAGTCACCCATTCATCTGAAATAGGGAGCCAGGCCAGGAGATTCCTAGGCAAAAAAACTGCCAGGAATCTCAGCACTGCTGTTTCAGCTGGCTCAGTGAGTCTCCGCACGAGAGATCCCAGTGCCTTTTTAACAGGCGACTGGAACACCTGAGAGAGAGGTGACCATTCAACTGAAAAAAAAAAAAAGACTCTGAGTCAGGGAGCCAGGTGATCAGGCTTGGCTGGTCCCACACGCACCCCCCAACAACAAAAACAGAAAAAAAACAGTAATTGAAAACGCTCTGCGTTGAGTTTCATAGCAAGCACAGCTGAATCCAGGATGGTCCGCCCCTGTAGGGGAGGGGCATCTGCCATTACTGAGACACTCCACCACTATGGAGGCAGTCTGCCATCACTGAGGCAGCCCGCTGTTGCTGAGGCAACCTGCTACTACAGAGAGAGTTCGCCATAACAGAAGTGGGCTGAGGCAGTTCTAACTACACCCATATAAACAGGACTGCAGGGAAGATCACACAGCAGCTGGGCAGAGCCCACAGCAGCTCAGCAAAGCCTCTGCAGGCAGACAGTGACTAGGCTGCCTCCTTGCTGGGCAGGGCAGCCCTTAAAGAAAAAAAAAAGCAACAGCAAAACAGAAACTCATAAATAAAGCCCTAACTCTCTGGGACAGAGCCCTGGGGGAAAAAAAAAAAAAAAAGGGAGTTTATGAGTTGCAACTCTGAATGAACAACGGAGCTCACAGCTCAGGACTAGAGCTCCAATAAAGGACAGACTGTCTCCTCAAGCAGCTCCCTGACCCCTGTATATCCAAAGAGTCACCTCATAAAGGAAAGAACAGACTGACATTTGATGGGTATCTTTCTGGGACAAAGATAGCAGAAGAGGAAACTGGTAGCAACCCTTACTGTTCTGCAGCTGCTGCAGGTGATCCCCAGGCAAGCAGGGCCTGGAGTGGAGCTCAGCAGTCCTACAGCAGAGAGGCCAGACTGTTAGAAGGAAAGCTAAGAAAAAGAAGTAACTTCGGCATCCACAAACTGGAAGTTCACTCAGAGACCCAGTCTGAAAGTCAGTAACTACAAAGACAACAGGTGGATAAAGCCACAAAGAAGGGAAGAAACCAGGCAAAAGGGATGAAAACACCTGAAACCAGAACACCTCTCCTCCTAAAAGGGAACACAACTCCTAACCAGCAAGGGATCAAGGCTGGATGGAGGAATGTGATGAAATGACAGAATCAGACTTCAGAAGGTGGGTAATAAGAAACTACAGTGAGCTAAAAGAACATGTTCTAGCCCAAAGCAAAGAAACTAAGAACTTTGAAAAAAGATTTGACGAAATGCTAACAAGAATGGACAACATAGGAATATAAGTGAATTGATGGAGCTGAAAAACACAACACGAGAACTTCACGAAGCATGCACAAGTTTCAACAGCTGAATAGACCAAGATCAGCTCAATGAAATAAAACGAGAAGGCAAGATTAGAGAAAAAAGGGTAAAAAGGGAGGAACAAAATCTTCAAGAAATGTGGGACTATGTGAAAAGACCTAATCTACGTTTGATAGGCATACCTGAATGTGACGAAGAGAATGAATCCAAGCTGGAAAATACTCTTCGGGATATTATCCAGGAAAACTTCTCCAACCTAGCAAGGCAGGCCAATATTCAAGTCCAGGAAATACAGAGAACACCACAAAGATATTCCTCAATAAGAGCAACCCCAAGGCACATAATTGTCAGATTCTCCAGGGTTGAAATGAAGGAGAAAATACTAAGGGCAGTCAGAGAGAAAGGTCGGGTTACCCACAAAGGGAAGCCCATCAGACTCACAGCAGATTTCTCAGCAGAAACTCTACAAGCCAGAAGAGAATGGGGGCCAGTATTCAACATCCTTAAAGAAAAGAACTTTCAACCCAGAATCTCCTATCCAGCCAATCTAAGCTTCATAAGTGAAGGAAAAATAAAATCCTTCACAAACAAGCAAGTACTCAGAGATTTCATCACCACCAGACCTGCTTTACAAGACCTCCTGAAAGAGGCTCTACACATATAAAGGAACAACCAGTACCAGTCACTCCAAAAACATACCAAATGGTAAACAGAATCAATATAATCAAGAATCTGCATCAACTAACGAACAAAACAGCCAGCTAGCATCAAATGGCAGTATCAAATTCACACATAACAATATTATCCCTAAATGTAAGTGGACTAAATGCCCCAATCAAAAGACACAGACTGGCAAATTGCATAAAAAGCCAAAACCCATCAGTGTGCTGTATCCAGGAAACCCATCTCACATGCAAGAATACACAAATGTTCAAAATAAAGGGATGGAGGAAGATTTACCAAGCAAATGGAGAGCAAAAAAAAGCAGGAGTTGCAATTCTCATCTCTGTTAAAATAGACCTTGAAGCAACAAAGATCAAAAGAGACAAAGAAGGACATTACATAATGGTAAAAGGATCAATGCAACACGAAGAGCTAATGATCCTAAATATATACGCACCCAATACAGGAGCACACAGATACATAAGGCAAGTTCTTTATGACTTACAAAGAGACTTAGACTCTCACACAATAATAGTGGGAGACTTTAACACCCCATTGTCAATGTTAGACAGATCAACCAGACAGAAAATTAACAAGGATATCCAGGACCTGAACTCAGACCTGGAACAAGCAAACCTAATAGACATTTACAAAATTCTCCACCCCAAATCCACAGAATATACATTCTTCTCAGCACCACATCAAACCTACTCTAAAATTGACCACATAATTGGAAATAAATCACTCCTCAGCAAAAGAAAAAGAACGGAAATCATAACGGTCTCTCAGACCACAGTGCAATTGAGTTAGAACTCAGAATGCAGAAACTAACTCAGAACCACACAGCTTCATGGAAACTGAACAACTGGCTCTTGAATGTTGACTAGATAAACAATGAAATGCAGGCATAAATAAAGATGTTCTTCGAAACCAACGAGAACGAAGACACAACATACCAGAATCTCTGGGGCACATTTAAAGCAGTCTCTAGAGGAAAATATATAGCAATAAATGCCCACATGAGAAGCAAGGAGAGTTCTAAAATTGACACCCTATCATCAAAATTGAAAGAGCTAGAGGATCAAGATCAAAAAAACTCAAAACCTAGCAGAAGACAAGAAATAACAAAGATCAAAACAGAACTGAAGGAGATAGAGACACAAAAAACCATTCAAAAAATCAATAAATTCAGAAGCTGGTTTTTCAAAAAGATCAACAAAATAGACAGACCACTAGCCAGAATAATAAAAATGAAAAGAGAATAACCAAATTGATGCAATAAAAAATGATAAAGGGGATATCACCACAGTTTCCCCAGAAATTCAAACCGTCATCAGAGATTATTACAAACAACTCTATGCACATAAACTAGTAAACCTGGAAGAAATGCATAAATTCCTGGACACTTGCCTCCTCCCAAGCCTAAACCAGGAAGAAGTTGAAACCCTGAATAGACCGATAACAAGGTCTGAAGTTGAGGCAGCAATTAAAAGTCTACCACCAAAAAAAAGCCCAGGTCCAGACGGGTTCACAGCCAAATTCTACCAGACATACAAAGAGGAGCTGGTACCATTCCTTCTGAAACTATTCCAAATAATCCAAAAAGATGGAATCCTTCCCAAATCATTTTATGAGACAAACATCATCCCAATACCAAAACCTGGAATAGGCTCAACAAGAAAAGAAAACTTAAGGCCAATACCCATAATGAACATAGATGCAAAAGTCTTCAATAAAATACTGGCAAGCCAATTGAAACAGCACATCAAAAAGCTTATCCACCATGATCAAGTAGGCTTCATCTCAGGGATGGAAGCTGGTTCAACATACGCAAGTCTAAAGTCTATAAACGTAATTCACCACATAAACAGAACCAAAGACAAAAACCACATGATTATCTCAACTGATGCAGAGAAGTCCTTTGACAAAATTCAAGAGCCCTTTATGCTAAAAACCCTGAATAAACTAGGTATTAACGGAACATATCTCAAAATATTAAAAGCTATTTATGACAAACCAACAGCCAGTATCATACTGAATGTGCAAAAACTGGAAGCATTACCTTTGAAATCTGGCACTAGACAAGGATGCCCTTTCTGACCAGTCCTATTCAATATAGCACTGGAAGTTCTGGTCAGAGCAATCAGTCAAGAAAAAGAAATAAAGTGTATTCAAATAGGAAAGGAGGAAGTCAAAATATCTCTATGTACAGACGACAGGATTGTATGTATAGAAGACCCCATCGTCTCAGTCCAAAATCTCCTGAAACTGATAAGCAACTCCAGCAAAGTCTCAGGAGACAAAATCAATGTGCAAAAATCACAAGCATTCCTATACACCAATAACAGACTTAAAGAGAGCCAAATCAAGAACGAACTGTCACAATTGCTTCAAAGAGAATAAAATACCTAGGAATACAACTAACAAGGAACGTAAAGGACATCTTCAAGGAGAACTACAAGCCACTGCTCAACGAAATAAGAGAGGACACAAACAGGTGGAGAAATATTCCATGTTCATGGTTAGGAAGAATTAATATCATGAAAATGGCCATACTACCCAAAGTAATTTACAGATTCAACGCTATTCCCATCATGCTACCAATGACCTTCTTCACAGAACTGGAAAAAACCACCTTAAACTTAATAAGGAACCAAAAGAGAGCCCGTATAGCCAAGTCAATTCTAAGCAAAAAGAACAAAGCGGGGGGCATCACACTACCAGACTTCAAACTATACTACAAG
>NW_016107564.1:1281685-1319381 GCF_001604975.1 Cebus imitator | reverse complement strand
AAACTGGCTACCCATGTGCAGAAAGCAGAAACTGGACCCCTTCCTGACACCTTACACTAAAATTAACTCCAGATGGATTAAAGACTTAAACAGAAGGCCTAACACCATAAAAAGCCTAGAAGGAAATCTAGGCAAAACCATTCAGGACATGGGTGTAGGCAAGGACTTCATGACCAAAACACCAAAAGCATGGGCAACAAAAGCCAAAATAGACAAATGGGACCTAATCAAACTCCACAGCTTCTGCACGGCAAAAGAAATCATCATTAGAGTGAATCGGCAACCAACAGAATGAGAAAAAATTTTGCAATCTACCCATCTGACAAAGGGCTGATATCCAGAATTTACAAAGAACTAAAACAGATCTACAAGAAAAAAACAAACAAGCCCATTCAAAAGTGGGCGAAGGATATGAACAAACACTTTACAAAAGAAGACATACATGAGGCCAACAAACATATGAAAAAATGCTCATCATCACTGGTCATTAGAGAAATGCAGATCAAAACTATATTGAGATACAATCTCATGCCAGTTACAATGGCGATCATTAAAAAATCTGGAGACAACAGGATGTGGAGAAATTGGAACAGTTTTACACTGTTGGTGGGATTGTAAATTAGTTCAACCATTGTGGAAGACAATGTGGAGATTCCTTAAGGACCTAGAAATAGAAATTCCATTTGACCCAGTAATCCCATTACTGGGTATACATCCAAAGGATTATAAATCGTTCTACTGTAAGGACACATGCACACAAATGTTCATTGCAGCACTGTTTACAATAGCAAAGACCTGGAACCAACCCAAATGTCCATCAATGATAGACTTGACAGGAAAAATGTGGTACATATACACCATGGAATATTATGCAGCCATCAAAAATGATGAGTTTGTGTCCTTTGTAAGGACATGGATGAACCTGGAAACCATCATTCTCAGCAAACTGACACAAGAGCAGAAAATCAAACACTGCATGTTCTCACTCATAGGTGGGTGTTGAACAATGAGAACATATGGACACAGAGAGGGGAGCACTATGCACTGGGGTCTGTTGGGGGGAAATGGGGGAGGGATGGGGGTGTGGGGAGGAGGGGAGAGATAGTATGGGGAGAAATGCCAGATATAGGTCAAGGGGAAGGTTGCAGCAAATCACACTGTCATGTGTGTGCCTATGCAACAATCTTGCATGTTCTTCACATGTACCCCAAAACCTAAAATGCAATTTAAAAAAAGAAGAGCTAAAGATCCTAAATATATACGCACCCAATACAGGAATACCCAGATATATAAGACTTATAAAGAGACTTGGACTCCCACACAATAATAGTGGGAGACTTCAACATCAATATTAGACAGATCAATGAGACAGAAAGTTAACATCGATATTCAGGACTTGGACACAGATCCGGAACAAGTAGGCTTAATTAACATTTTTAGAACTCTCCACTTTAAATACACAAAATGTACACTCTTATCAGTACTACATCACACCTATTTACAGGTTTAAATGAAATATTGGTTGGCTGCTTGTTAATTATTTTCTACCCTCATTTTTTTATGTCTCTATTATTAAACACAATTACAGGCATACCCATTTTTAGACTACATTCTAGCCCAGGCAATAAAGCAACACCCCTGTTCTCTCTTCCTCTTCCTCTTCCTCTTTCTTCCTTTCCTTCATTCTTTTTTTTTTTCATTTTTTTTCTATTTTTTCTCTTTCTTTCTTTCTCTCTTTCTTCCTCTAAAAATAAAAAATAAAAAATAAATAAATAATAAAAAAATAAAACCAGACAGGCAGTGCTTTGTGCCTTCGCAGTTGAGAAAAAATAAATAAATAAATAAAAATAAAAAGAAGAAAAAATAGTAGGTAAAGAGTTTGACCTAGAGCCAAGCACATAGCAGAATATTAATATGCACAAGCTACTATTATTAGAACCATTTCCCTAGCATATAGATTGTTTAGGGGCCATGTCTATAAGTGCCTTACATCACCTCTGCCCAAATTCCATTGACTAGAACTCAGCCACATGACTCCACCTACCTGCAAAGAACATGGAGTCCAATAGGCAACTATAGCAAGGATTTAGTGGTTGCTGCCTCTGCCATGCAAAGACACAGCAGTAGTGCCCACAAGACCAATGGTTGTGACTTTGGCTATGCGCTTTCTCTTCCTGAATGCCATGCTCTTCAGAATTTTCACAACATTCCTTCAAAGAACTTCAAGTAAGAATTTTCCAGATGCTCCAAAACTAGTAGGTGGGACCCACAGAGGAAAACAAGAAACACTAATAATTCCAAATTCCAAACAGGGCTACCAGCAACTGGGTGAGATGACAGCATCTCCAGACTGTACAAGGAGACGGGAGAATAAGCTCTACCACCATCAAATGGAAGCCTGATTTACAGACCTCCTGTTTGAAACTGAATCATGACCCCTAAATTCATATGTGAAAGCCCTAATGATCAGTACCTCAGAATGTGAATGTATTTAGAGATAGGGGCCTTTAATAAAGTGATTAAGTGTAAATAGGCTGTACAATGGATGTGGGCCCTAAATCGGCCTGACTGGTGTGCTTATAAGAAGAGAACATTTGGATACGCCAGGAGCGTACATGCACAGGAAAGACCATGTAAAGACACAGTAAGAAGGCAGCCGTCTACAACCCAAGTAGAGGGATTTCAGAAGGAACCAAACATGCCAATACCTTAATCTTGGACTTTTCACTTCAGAAATGTGAGGAAATGAATTTTTTTTTGTTTAGGTAAACCATTTTAGCAGTACTTGGTAATGACAGTTCTAGAAACCGAAGACACCTCTTTTTCTTTAAAAGATAATGAGATCCTCAGTGATGGAGGGTTACTATCAGAGTTGGGGTTGGGGTTAGACAGAGGGGACTGGGTAAGGCTAAATGCTGCTCTAAATATATCCAACAGCTATACCTTGACCCGAACATTGGCAAAATTTATCAGCTTCATGTGTAACCCTATAAGCTAAAGAGAAGAGTAAGTCCATCACCAGGTACCTTCATACGACTGACATAGAGCCAGTTACATCAGACAACCCCAAGTGGCTATAGTTTGAATACGTCCCCCAAAGTTTATGTATTGAAAACTAAATCCCCAATGCAACAGTGTTGAGAGGTGGGATCTTTGGGAGGTGATGAATGGATCAGTGTCACTATCACAAGAGTAGGATCATTATGGCAAAAGTGGTGGTGTTGTAAAAGAGTTAGGTCCACTCTTCAACACTCTCTCTTGCCCTCTCCTAACCTCTCCACTCCACCACGGGATGTTGCAACAAGACGCTCCTTACCAGCTGTGGCTCTTTAATCTTGGATTTTCCAGTCTTCAGAACCATGAGCCAAATAAATATATGTTCGTTACAAATTACCTGGCCTGTGGTATTTTGTTACAGCAACCTAAAATAGACTACAACACCAAGTCATTCCTTAGATGTCCTACCTCCTTCAAATATAAACAGAAAAAAAAGAAGAACCAAAAAACAAATTGCATCCATCTTCTAACTCTTTTCTCTGTCCTTATTCCATCAGCCAGTAGTCTGTGATGGAGAAGAAAGCTTTAATTGGATGTGATATTACAGTTTTAACTTAGAATAGGCTGAGTATTAATGTTATCACTGAAAAATAACTATACGTTTTATAAAATAACAAAAATGTCATCAAGGAAAAGGAGTGCATGTTTAATATAGGTGATTAAATCAGTGATTGGAAACATATAATACCACTTTATGTTTGCACATAGCTAAGCAGAGACTCCTCAATAAACTCTTACACTTGCAGCAAGAAACTTAAACAGTAGTTTCAAGTTCTGCTAGTGGTTTCTAAAACTGGAACCATTTTCTACCATGCTTCTTTCTTGCTCAAATGTTCTCTATAAATACCACCTGCTCATCTAATTAAATCTAAATTTCCCCTTTCTGACATTCTCAATATGGCCCCAACCTGGCTCTTCAGCATTGGTCCACATTCTCCTCTGTCCATGCTCCAGGTTCCACCTTCCTATTCCCGATCTATACATTCCAGCCTCCAAGTGTATTACTTTGCTAGAGCTGCCATAACAAAGTCCCACAAACTGGGGGATTTAAACAAAAGTAATTTATTGTCCCACAGCTCCGGAGGTCAGAAGTCTGCAAACAGGGTTGCTGCAGGGTTTATTCCTTCCGAGGGCTGTGAGCCATTTTGCTCTTAATATCCCCTTCCTCTCAACTAAATCTATCATGTTCCTCCAAATAACCATTATACTTAGCTTTCATTTTTCTCATAGCACTTATCTCCTACCTTGTATCACATGCTGTGTACACCTCTTCCCCTTTTCAAGCCATGGCCGACTTTTGGATGGTCCAACTCTCATCCTGTGCAGTGCCAAATGCAGGTATTGCTATTTGGGAATTGAATAGGGAAATGTTTATGTGCATGGATATTCATTTGACAAACAATCAGAACAACCAGTCCGAAGAGGAATAGTTATCATTTATTTGCATTTGTGTCTTCAATACAGGATGCAGTGCCTGGCACAGAAGTATGACATTACAATGAATGAATGTTTGCTTTTTTTTTTTCCTAAAATAGTAAATTCCAAGGAAAAGAGAGAAAAAACAGCTAATATAGAAGTTCAACAAAGCTAAATCCTTGCTACACAAGTCCTGCCAACATCTCATTGCCATGTCCCTCTGGACTGTAAAGTTAGGCTTGCAGTCTTGGATGGAATTAGCTCCTTTCAGGAGAGGCATCTGTAGGGATCACTTTGGCTAGCAGAACCTCACAGTAAGTGAGAACTCTGCCTCTATAACAGATTCTTTTAATGTTTGCATTGGCACACATAGAGGGATAGAATGAAATGACAAAAAAAAATCATTTTACACTGAGATATTTTGGTTTGTCTAGCAGAAACCCATTGGAAATAATGGCATAAATAAGAGAAAGGTGAAGAGAAATTCCATTAGTTATCATGATTCTATTATATCAAATGAGGAAAAAAAATCTTCTATTTCCTGGACCTAAGTAGGTCCTCACTCTGCCCAGCATGCTACGCTCTTTTTATGGTTCTGTGATGGGGGGGGTTAAGATGCAAATGATCTGAACAATGTTTAAATATGGGTTTAATTCTATTGTTATTAGGTATGGTAAGGTCAGGGAATCAAGAGAGAACACTATTTAAAAGGCAGTTTGCTGTACTCACAGGTCACAAGAAGAGGGGTTGTACTACATACACTGTGAGGGTGCCATGCAGGAAGCACAGGGATTGGTTAGAAGACAGAGGGAGAAGGGGAAATTGGATGACAGCCTTTATTGTGGATTCCATTGGAATCAGGAAACAAGCAAAGCAATTTGGTTTAGAATTGGGCTAATTTGAATGAATAATTTTAGGGCTCTGGGACACAGGGACTGTCCATGTGGTCTGATATTTGGCCCTGGGGTGATTAGGGCAGGTGGCTGGAAAGTGGCACAGAATGTAAGAGCCTGGTAAAGGAGGTGGCTGGAACGTACACTGTAGATCAGTTGCTTTGCATCTGAAAAGAGTGTTCAGCAGGCAGTAGTTACTATCTGTAAGAACTAGTTAATCCTGGGGGGGCAGTCCTTTCAGAGTAAGCAAGACTTAGATGTCAAACCATCCAACACAGAAAATAAAGGACTAAATAAATGGTTGCTTCAAGGAGTCAGGCTCTGAGCTAACACCACCCCTTTTAAATATAGCATCTAAAACATAAATTTCACTTACCTGCATGATTTCCCTTGATCTTTATGCTAAGCCTTCAAAACAGGTATTTATATTCCCATTTTACACTAGAGAAATTCAAGACTTATGCAAGTCAAATAATTTTCTCAAGTTCTTACAGCCAAAGTGGTGGGGAAGTTACTTCACTTCTTTAAGTTGAAGGATAATTTCATTTTCCACCTTACAATATTATGGTCATATTTTCTTAGAGTTCCTAAGGACTTTTGATAAGAAACCTGTGTGAAAATAAGTGGGATAAAGTCTTGAGAGCCATGACATGGCTGACTATGAGGCAGAACCCACACCTCAGTGGTAACAGTAAGATCTCCACGTTATTCTAACATCCTTAACAAGACCAGGCCTTCAGAGCCTGCGTCAGTGGTTCTTCACCTGTTTTATTTATTATTTTATTTTGTTTTATTTGCATCCTCAAACACTTTAAATAGGGACTATTTAATGGTCTAGAACATAACTAGTGCTTCTTTTATTTCCACAATCCCTTGGCCACTGAGTCAGTAGTTATATCCAGACACACAGGTTTCATTGCTTCACTGACATTTGGTTTGTTTCTATGGTTAGTCATTACAAAGGTGGGTTCCAGCAATCTTGCAAATGAGACTGTTTTTCTTCCTACTCTCACCCCCATGAGCATCAAATATTGACAAAGTGAGGCAAAGTAAACAATTGAAGGGCTCCTAATGGCCCTTGGATATACTCATAATGAAGTTACACCGATTAGAGTGTATCCATTACCTCTTTATCCACCATTTCCACAGGGGACACAGAGACTTTTAAACAACTATAAAAACAGGTTAGGATGAATTTCTGTGCTAAGAAGCTCAAGCCGTTGCCTTTCTGAAATTGCTCAGTATTGCTGTTTACAAGTGCTGATAAGTGCTAGAGACATAGAAATGAGCTGAGGCAAGATGACAAATAAAAGGACTTTCAGGTGCCTCCAGATACAGCAATCCATACTGTTACAAACTTTTCATTTCTGAAGGAAGGACCAAAAGGTCTCAATTTTATGCAGGCATTACACAGCCTCAGGACACTTCGTTTTAGGTGAAATCAAAGGCAAAGAAGCTGTAGAAAATATTGGCATAGAGCAAAGACTTATGTCAGAGTCTGGGTTTCAGTTTAAACTCTTGCTCCTTCTAGCCATATGACCTCAGACAAGTTATGTCTGTGAGTCTCAGTTGACTCAACTGTCAATTGAAAATTATGTTTTCCAGGGCTGCTTTGGGAACTAAATGAATGTGTAAATGTAAGGAGCTTATTTTAGCACCTGGGATGTATGAAGCATACAATAGAATTTTAGCTGTTGACAATTATGTGTGTGTGTGTGTGTGTGTGTGTGGGTGTGTGTGTGTATAATGTACATAGATCTATGTAATTACATATATGCATATATCTACATATTACACATATCTACATATTACATATATCTACATGTATATGGCTTTTTATCAGGAGTCAGTGATAACAGTAACAAACAGTAACAGTAACAAAAAAAAACAGAGCTTTTTTGTTTTCTCATTGCTTTTTAATGTTTTGTTTTATTTCTAAAAAAAAGAGAGATTAAGTTTCAAATGTTTGCCATATAAACCAGGGCAACCCTAATGTGCTCCAGATTGTTATGAATGTTAGAAAGCTGGAAGACTCCTCACCACCCTTTAGTCCAAACTCTTACTACACAAGTGGAAACTAGAGAGCATGATCTAAATATCACTTTGTTCCCATGAAGAAAGTGGAGCTAAAACAATTACATAAATGTTAGTTTGGTAGAGACACACGTGCCTTGGGAAGAGTATAAATTCTTTAACAGAGCATAAACTCAAAAGCTGATCAGTCTCAAAGCTAGTACCTTTGAGCAAACAGCTACAGAGACTTAAAAGAAGCAAAATTCTGAATCTTGTGCCATAGCCTTCTACTTCACACTTTACTTAAAGAAATGTTCTTCTATTACTATTAAACAAAGTGATATTATTATTTGAGACTGCCTTTGCCATATATAGGATATATGTGGTAAAAACACTGTCACAGCCATGTTGAGAAAAAAAAAGTTCTTTTTGTTCATTTTTATTACAATTATTATTATACTTTAAGTTCTGGAGTACATGTGCAGAACATGCAGGTTTGTTACACAGGGATACATGTGCTATGGTGGTTTGCTACACTCATCATCCCATTGTCTACATTAGGTATTTCTCCTAATGCTATCCCTCCCTCAGCCCCCTACCCTCTGATAGGCCCCAGTGTGTGATGTTTCCCTCCCTGTGTCCATGCATTGTCCTTGTTCACCTCCCACTTATGAGTGAGAACATGCAGTGTTTGGTTTTCTGTTCTTGTGTTAGTTTGCTGAGAATGATGGTTTCCAGCTTCATCCATGTCCCTGCAAAGTACATGAACTCATTCCTTTTTATGGCTGTGTAGTATTCCATGGTGTTTATGTGCAATGTTTTCTTTATCCAGTCTATCATTGATGGTCATTTGAGTTGGTTCCAAATCTTTGCTATTGTGAACAGTGCTGCAATAAACATACATGTGCATGTGTCTTTATAGCAGAATGATTTATAATCTTTTGGGTATATACCCAGTAATGGGACTTCTGGGCCAAATGATATTTCTAGTTCTAGATCCTTGAGGAATCACCACATTGTCTTCCACAGTGGTTGAACTAATTTAAACTCCCATCAACAGTGTAAAAGTGTTCTTATTTCTCCACATCCTCTCCAGCATCTGTTGTATCCTGGCTTTTAATAATCACCATTCTAACTGGCATAAGATGGTATCTCAATGTGGTTTTAATTTGCATTTCTCTAATGACCAGTGATCATAAATGAGCTTTTTTTAATATGTTTGTTGGCTACGTGAATGTCTCTTTTGAGAAGTGCCTGTTCATATCCTTCACCCACTTTTTGATTTGTTTAAATTCTTTGTAGATTCTGGATATTAGCCATTTGTCAGATGGATAGATTACAAAAATTTTTTCCCATTCTGTAGGTTGCCTGTTCACTCTGATGTTAGTTTCTTTTGCTGTGCAGAAGCTCTTTAGTTTAATTAGATTCTATTTGTCAATTTTGGCTTTTGTTGCCATTGCTTTTGGTGTTTTAATCATGAAGTCTATGTGCATGCCTATGTCCTGAATGGTATTACCTACTTTTTCTTCTAGGGTTTTTATGGTTTGAGGTCTTACATTTAAGCCTTTAATCCATCTTGAGTTGCTTTTTGTATAGGGTGTAAGAAAGGAATCCAATCTCAGCTTTCTGCATATGCCTAGCCAGTTTTTTCAGTACCATTTATTCTATAGGGAATTCTTTCCCTATTGTTTTTTTTTGGTCAAGTTCATCAAAGATCAGATAACTGTAGATATGTGTAGATATGTGGTGTTATTTCTGAGGCCTCTGTTCTGTTCCACTGGTCTAGCTATCTGTTTTCATACCAGTACCATGCTTTCTTTTTTTTTTGTTACTGTGGCCTTGTAGTATAGTTTGAAGTCAGGCAGCATGGTGTCTTCAGCTTTGTTCTTTTTGCTTAGGATTGTCTTGGCTATGTGGGCTCTTGTTTGGTTCTATACGAAAGTTAAAGTACTTCTTTCTCATTCTTTGAAGAAAGTCAATGATAGCTTCATGGGGATAGCAATGAATCTATAAATTACTTTGGGCAGTATGGTCATTTTCACAATATTGATTATTTCTAACCATGAGCATGGAATGTTTTTCCATTTGTTTGTGTCCTGTCTTATTTCCTTGAGCAGTGGTTTGTAGTTCTCCTTGAAAAGGTCCTTCACATCCCTTGTTAATTGTATTGCTAGGTATTTTATTCTCTTTGTAGCAATTGTAAATGAGAGTTCACTCATGATTTGGCTCTCTGTTTGTCTATTATTGGTGTATAGGAATGTTTGTGATTTTTGTACATTCATTTTGAAAAATAAATGTTTTATTCATTCACACTGGAGCTCTGCTGAGTCCTCAAGGATGTGGCTGATGCAACCCCTTATGATGTTTGCACGTGGAATAAATATTCTATTGGCTTTATTATTGACAAACATTGGAGAGAAATAGCTCCATCATAGTTGCTTAGCCAAACTCTTTTTTAGTAACTCTTGAATGTTGAAGCTGGGCCTATGCAAACTCTATTTCTTTGGGCCAATGCCCACACTAGTCTATTTCTACCTTCTTTAGTAAAAGTATATAATATGTACAAAATAAACAAAAATCCAGGTTTTCTATAGACTAAGAGGCTATGTAACAGTGTTACAAAGGAAGGACAATGAAATCTGTGTTTTGGCATGGACTCCAATAAGAATATGAATCTTTCTCAAAGTGGTTTAAAACTTCTATCCCCTCACAATATCTAGGAAGAGACCAAATGAGGAGAGGCACCATTTTCAGAAAAGTAAGTAAAACAGAAGGCCAAAGATTTATTGAGACAGTTGGAAGAGACATGGTTGCAGAAAACATTTCAATCATTGAGGATTTAGAAGATTCTTCACAAAAACAGTTAGGATTTAAGTGTCCAAGTACAAGAAATACATGAAACAGAGTTGAACCTTGATTCCTTGTCTTAGTCATCTTAGGCTGCTATAACAAAATGACATGGGCTGACAAACATTTATTTCTCACAGATCTGGAGGCTAGAAGTTTGAGATCAAAGTGCCAGCATGGTCAGGTCCTGGTGAGGGTCCCTTCTGTTTTGCAGGCTTCTTGCTGTGTGCTCACAAGGCAGATAGGTCCTGCTAGTATCTGGCTTCTTCTTAAAAGGGTGCTAATCCCCTTCATGAGGGCTCTACTCTCATCATCTCATTACCTACCAGAACCCCATCTCCAGATACTATTACATTGGGATTAGGGCTTCAACGTATTAAATTGGGAAGACACAAACATTTAGTCTCCTGCACCCCTCCTCCCAAGAAGAGAGGTGCAGAACATGGCAACACAGAGGAAAACCTAGGTAAAGTAGTTTTATCAGTTTCTAAGCAAGAATCAGAAGTTTCTACTTGTTAACTCTAATGAGTTTATGTTGTTTACATATTGATGCTTAAGCTAATCACATAGCAAATGTAGTAACATTTTATTTCCAGTGTGCATACTTTTTCAATGAAAGCCTGCACAGTGGGCCTTCTTTCATTCCAAGGTTTCATTATCAACAGTTATCTGAAGTGAGCAACTCTCTGAGTTAATCTGTTAATATTAAGCCCAGTATTAATAAAGGTGTATAAATAGCCCATACAGCCATAGTTTCTTTTTAAAGGTTTTATTACTGCCAAATGCTTGTTCAACAAGAATGAACCCAGCATAGTGGTTGATATATCAGTACCAAGAATATGTCCTTGTTTACATGTCAGATGTAATCTAACAGTCTGGAAAGAGGCAAATTTTGAGCAAGCATCTGCAGTTTAGCAAGCCTGAGCCTGGTTTTTGACAATGAGCTCATACTAAGCAAGGAGAGACCTGGCCATGCTTAATGGCAAATTTTGTTGTTGTTGTTGTTGTTGTTGTTTTTAAGACAGAGTCTCGCTCTGTCGCCAGGTGTCAGGCTGGAGTGCAGTGGCATGATCTCGGCTCACTGCAACCTCCTACTCCCGGGTTCAAGCAATTCTTCTGCCTCAGCCTCCCGAGTAGATAGGACTACAGGAATGCACCACCACACCCAGCTATTTTTTGTATTTTTAGTAGAGACAGGGTTTCACCATGTTGGCCAGGATGGTCTCGATCTCTTGACCTCATAACCCCCCCGCCTCAGCCTCCCAAAGTGCTGGGATTACAGGTGTGAGCCACCATGCTCAGCCAGCAAACTTCTTCTACAATGTTCTTCAGGTTAACTTTGTCTCTAGTACTTTCAACAAGATTATTTGCATGACTATGGTGAGATGTAAGAGAGATAACTAAATGAAAGGCTATTATCCAAAATACCCTTAAAACCCAGTAGAGATTGTCACAAACCCATGTCCAGAAATTATATCACCTGCCAATCTCTATGGTGCAAACAGAAAGTAAACAGAAGCCTTGACTTCCAAAGAAGCTAATGAGTAACATACCAGGAAAAGATAATAGGCAACCAACCAGCAGTAGAAATGAAGAAATTAAATTACATGTATATTAAACTAGTAGAACCTCAGCTGTATTCTGAATAGTGATGCCCAGTTCTCTGCAAAACTATTGCTTAGTTTCTGGAAATATTTTCAGTCTTCCTGCATTACTTGTGTGGCCTTATCAAAAAAAAAACAAATATAAAAATAGAAACCAACATAATCTTTCACCATGTCTACATGGATTCTTAGGGTATGTCATCTGCCTAACTCCCAAATGTCACTTCTTCCCATTCTACCTACAGCCACGCCCACTCTGGCCACAGACCTCACACAGGTCCCTGCTAGCTCATTTTTATTCCTATTCATCCTCCATATTTCAACTTATTTCCTCTAGGAGGCCTTCTCTGAACCACTGAGCTGTATTGAATGTTCATAGGTATTAGGCAATCTTCAACCAGAGCAGTTGAACTAGATACATGTAGTATGTATGCACATACATATTTATACACATGTGTATGCACATACAAATATGCACATGAGTCACACATATCCTGGGTATGTATATATTCACATGTGTGTGTGGATGGATTTATTATAGGGAGTTGCTTTACACAATTGTAGGGGTGGACTAAGCCAGTTTGACAGGGCAGGCAATTAGGAAGGGAAGACGCAAGGGAAAGAAGAGCAATTACAGGCACAGATACTGCTTGGAGTATCTGATTATGAAGATGCTTTTGTAAATCTCTTTGTGAAACCACACTCATCCAGAATAAAACTCTCTTGATCAACTAAAAAGTTCAATTAATTTGGAACTTTATATTGCATTGGTAAAATTCCTTTACTGAAGCACTGAGGCTAGAATTTTATTAACCAGGAAAAGATGTGTGTCTTTACAACATGGTTGAAGGCTCCCTTCCTGCTCTCTAATCTGAAAAAAAATCTTTGTAGCCAAACCTAACTGGAAACAAACATAACAGAAAGGAAACTCTGAGGAGTACAACTTAGCCAAGCTGATCTGTCACAAAGCCATCATGTCACTGCTCTCAGTCCCTTGCTTTCATTGCACTTCTCACAAAATCAAATTACTCACACACTTACATCCGCCTTCCCCAGAAAACTGTGTGCTCTCTGAAGACAAGTGCCATATCTGTTTCATGGAATATAATATCCCCAGCACCAGCACAGTGTCTGCGCAAAACAGAAGTCAATAAATATCTGAGGAATGAACAAAATAATGAATGAATGTGGTTATGTGGTGTATCTCAACTTTTTTGTTGAGCCTATGTGACCCTAACAACTACTACAGTAGCCAGGGAAATTATCCATGTAATGAGGAAAATAATCTCCATGGGATTAGTGGACACATAAATATGAAGCCATATCCATTTTAGTTAATTATTTTTGCATCTGTTCTTCCAGACCCAGCATAGTTCTTTCAAGCTGGTCAAGGTTTTTGAAGCAGAAATGGATCCAGCAATGGATTCATTGAACCAATATTGACAGAGCACCCAGTTCATACCAGGAACTATATGAGGCACCTGAGAAACAAAGATGACAAAGAAAAAGGGCCTGTTCTTCAGTGGCTCACATCACAGTCAAGAACAGGCAGGCAGGCTGGCCTAATGGCCTATAATGACTGTAGCCTAATGCTAGATGCCCATGCAGGGTAATATGGTTTTGCTGTGTCCCCACTCAAATCTCATCTGGAATTGTAGCTCCCATAATTCCTATGTGTCATGGGAGGGACCCAGTGGGAGGTAATTGAATCATGGGGGTGGATCTTTCCCATGGAGTTCTTATGATAGTGAATAAGTTTCGCAAGATCTGATGGTTTTATAAGTCAGAGTTCCCCTAGATAAGCTTTCTTACTTGCCACCTTGTAAGACGTGACTTTGCTCTCTGCTGTGATTGTGAGGCCTCCCCAGCCATGTGGAACTGTGAGTCCGTTAAACCTCTTCCCTTGTAAATTACACACTCTTGGGTATGTCTTATCAGCAGCATGAAAGCAGAGTAATACACAGGATATAATGGAGGGAAGAATAAGTCATGAATTCTCTCTGTTGAGGAGTCAGAGAAGATGGTACAGAAACTACATGTTTAAAATGTTTCACTCTAATTTGGTGGTCCAGAGTGGTATAGGGGGCTGCAAGGGGAAGGTGAAGCATGAGCAAAGCCGCCAGTGTGTTGGGAGAATTGGAGAATAAGTTTATTTAATTATGCATTTATCAGGGGGAGGCTGGGTATAGGAGCCATTGAGCCTGTTAAATCTAGAGATGTAGTAAGTCACAGGTCCTTCTCGTGAGCCTTCTTTTTTTATTGTACTTTAGATTCTGGGGTACATGTGTGGATCATGCAAGATTGTTGCATAGGTATATTCATGGCAAGGTAGTTTGCTGCCTCCATCCCCCAACACCTATACCTGAACATTTTTCCCCACATTATCCCTCCCCACCCTTCCTCTCACTATCCCTACCCTACCCACCTCCAATGAAAACCAGTGTGTGATGCTCCCCTCTCTGTGTCCACATGTTCTCATTGTTCAACATCCACCTATGACTGAGAACATGTGATGTTTGATTTTCTGTTCTTGTGTCAGTTTGCTGAGAATGATGGTTTCTAGGTTCATCCATGTCCCTACAAAGGATATGAACTCATCATTTTTTATGGTTGCATAGTATTCCATGGTGTATATGTGCCACATTTTCCCTGGCCAGTCTATCATTGATGGGCATTTGGGTCGGTTCCAGGTCTTTGCTATTGTAAACAGTGCCACAACGAACGTACATGTGTATGTGTCTTTATAATACAATGATTTATGGTCCTTTGGGTATATACCCAGTAATGGGATTGCTGAGTCAAATGGAATTTCTATTTCTAGATCCTTGAGGAATTGTCACGCTGTCTTCCACAATGGTTGAACTAATTTACACTCCTACCAACTGTGTAAAAGTGTTCATGAGCCTTCTTTCCCACATCACGATGAGCAGAAGAATCTCTGATCCTAACCTGTCCCTTTGTCATATCCATTCACAGCTTGTCTCAGTCTTTCATGGAATCCTCTTTGACTCCCAGCTAGGTCTGCTTTTTTTGTTTTCAAGGAAACAATTCAAAGACATTGTGTTCAATCTCCCTCCTAATCTCTGGTGCACAAGTCCCTGTTTCACACATGCTGCAAAGATCAGTTTCCCGAGTGCCCAGAGAAAGGTCAGGAGACTGTACTCATTTTTTATTAATGAATAAGTAAGTTATGGATCAATGCATAAGCATTTATCAACTATGCTTTGAGACAATCAAAGTAACTCTTATTGCTGACATGTTTCATAACACCCTAAACAGATGTCTGGAGCTAATCCAGGGGTTCTCAAGCTCAACTCTTTCATTTATTTAGATACAGAGTCTCACTCTGTTGCCCAGGCTGGAGTGCAGTGGCACAATCTTGGCTCACTGCAACCCCTGCCTCCCATGCTCAAGCAATTTTCCCACCTCAGTTCCCCAAGTAGCTGGGACTACAGGCATGTGCCACCACACCCTGCTAATTAAGCTCAACTCTATTAACATTTTTGGGCCAGATGATTCTTTGTTATGGTGGCCATCTTGTGTTTTGTAGGCTGTTCATCAGCATTTCTTGCTTCTACCCACTAGATCACTAGCACCCTTTTCCTTCCCAAATTCTGAAAACTGAAAGTGTCTTCTGATGTCACTAAATGACGCTATGGGGCAAAATCACCCTTTGTTGAGAGCCATTGACCTAATTCTATATTTTGGCCAGTATATTTTATATATGCCAATGGCCTCTTCTTATAAATGTAGTACGTTTTAATGGAGTTACTAATGATTTTTCATTGTCACAGATGATATTAATTAAATGCTATTTCCAGACACTCTATGAAGGGGTGGCTGTTATTTATATAACTTTATAGACAGGAAATGTAGGACCATGGAATTTAATGTCTTTCCTATGGGATAGAGCAAATGAGGAGTGAAACCAGAATTGGATCCAAGCTGCCTGATCTCAAAGATCAATCTCTTAGTGACTCTGGTACCCTATTTCCCAAGCAAGAAAAGCCAAGATTTTTAGGTGAGTTTTATAGGAATGCCTGGAAACCTGTTAAAACCTAGTCTAACCAATTCAGTTTGGCAAGCAGAATCCACCAGATGTTTAATGGTTTGTCTACTTGAATAATAAGTGTTGAGATAAAATTACTGAAAACCAAGTCAGAGACACATCTGCCGAAATGTCTTCTCTGATGGCCAACCCATGCCAGGATGAGTTGTGCCTATTTCTTCTAGGGGACTCAGCACTGTCCTCATCATAACACCTCACCCATTATATTGCCAATGTATCCTGACTCACATGCCTGTTCTGCTAGACTGGAAGTTTCTTGAGAGCTCAAACATTTTTACTCTTTTTTTTTTTCTTCAAAATCAAGCATTTTTCCATTTACACGTAGTAGGAATTTAATCAAAGCCAGTAGAATGAATGAATAAATAAATCCAAAATATATAGAAAATTGTAAACATGCAGAATGGGAGTTACAGGTGGTGGCTCCGGAAGCCCAGGTGCAAATGAAAGCCTGTCAACCACTTACAGAAAGAGTTTTTTATTATCCAGACAGGAAGCCGCTGTGGGGAAAAAGTATGTAGATTTAAAGCAACAAATAAAGTGAGAGAAAATTGGACTCAAATCAATAAAAATTGTCCATCCTCTTTTTAGTTTTATAATTTAGGCCATGGCTGACCCAAACCACCAAACTCAATTCCACCTTCATTTAGGACAATTACCTGCCTTGTTAAATATTCAAGGGCACTGCCCCTCCGGAAAGGACGTTCGTACTTTAGCACCACAAATCGATCCACAACGCCGCTGTGTGTGCAGCCTGTTGAAAAAGATTACAAAACACAGCGCCCGGTTTGACAAGTTTCCCAGACTTGAAGCTGGCAGCTGGGGGCAATTAGGTGGCCTCTCTGTCTCCACCACCCACAGCTCTGGACTCAAAGAATTGCTCCTTTATTCTCAGAATGAATTGCTGACTTGAAAGATTCCCTGATATATCCTTCCCTCCACAATTTTCATTTTGTCTTTGATGATAATCTGAATCCTCTTTTGTCAGAGCTGATGAAGCCCAGAGTTACACTGTTTTGATGAGACACCTGAAGAAGAAGGAGGAGAGATGGCTTGCCCAACATCCCTCAGGGAGGTAGTACAAAACTGGGGTTAGCTCTGAAAATGTTGGGCAGAATGAGCTGGTTAGGCTGAGAAGCTAATGGGTCAGGTCTTCCACTAGACTTAAAGGGAGACTCATTGGAAATACTGATCAAGCAGGCTAGAGTTAGGTTGGGAAATCCTGTGACTGGCAGTGGTAGTTATTCAGGATGGCTGTAATTATTCATTCATTTATTTTTGCACTTAACAAATATCATAGTATGCCTACTATGTGCTAGGTAATATACAAGTTTCTGGAGATAACTGATGAGCCAGGCAGACACAAATGGAGCAAACAAGGTAGCAGAAAACAGAGGTAATATAATGTATAATATACTACATGACACAATGCAATGCAATATAACATATTATATTACAGTATATGGTAGCATGTATAATTACATTTGGTATCACAAGATACATATTATCTTAGTCCACTCAGGCTGCTATAGTAAAATACCATAGACTGGGTAACCTAAATGACAGAAATTTATTTTTCACAATTCTATAGGCTGGAAGTCTCATTTCCTTCTACCAGCGTGGTTGGGTCCTGGTGAGAGCTCTCTTGTGCTTGCAGGTGGCCTCCTTCTTGCTGTGTCGTCACGTGGCAGAGAAAATCCCACCATGATGTTGCAAACTTTTCCTTAGTTTAGCTAAAGGCAGGGGTTCTTGTCCTTCCCATGGCCATGAAAATTTAGGTTCACAGTCAGTTTAAAGGGTGAATAAAGCAGGTTTCTAGTGGGTGAAAAGGAAAAAAAAGGAGTGTGTTGGGGGGGAACAGGGATCCTCTGCAAGGCCAGAGTCCCCTGTTAGAGCACGCCCCGCCCGGCCTTTGGAATACCAGATTCCACACAGAAAGAGGCAGAGCCAGTCTCCTCCCTGCTGCAAAGGGAGCTTACTGCCTAAGGCTCCACCCCACTGGAAAGGCTGATTGGGGTTTCTCCAGGGACCCCTTCTCACCTGGCTATCTCAGTGAGGGCCACACCCTCATGCCCTTGTCTCAATCTCATTAAAGGTCCCATCTCCAAATACCATCTCAGTGGGGTTAGAGATGTTAGCCATCTAACATATGCATATTGAAGGAGGGCACAATTCAGTCCACAGCACATATAATTGGATATGATATGATATGTTACAGAAAATAAAGACTACTGAAAGAGGAAAAGACCAGAGAAGGGTTTTTGCAGGAAGTAACATTTAAAATCAAGTGTGATTTTGAGTTCCAAAGACAAGCATGCAAGCCAGAAGCTAGAGATTGATGCAAAAGATCCTGACTCCATATAGGAATGGATAAGGAAGCAAGTAGAAAGGCAGGAAGGTCCAGCTTCACAGCTCACAGGCCAGGGTCAGGCAGAAGTCAGGCACTTACCAGATATGGCCATGAACAAATGGTTTGAATTCTCTGAGTATTGAATTCCACAATTGTAAAGTGTGGAGGATAATTGTAGCTTATTTATAGGGTGAGTGTGAAAGTTGCTTGAAATTATTTACATAAAGATCTTAACCCTGGCCCGGTGTGGTGGTTCACATCTGTAATCTCAGCACTTCGGGAGGCCAAGGTGGGCAGATCGCTTGAGGTCAGGAGTTTGAGACCAAACTGGCCAACATGGAAAAATTCCATCTCAACTAAAAATACAATTAGTCAGCCATGGTGGAGCATGCCTGTAGTCCTAGCTACTCAAAAGGCTGAGGCAGAAGAATCACTTGAACCCAAGAGGCAAAGGTTGCAGTGAGCCAAGATCAAGCCACTGCACACCAGCTGGGGTGACACAGCAAGACTTTGTCTCAGAATAAATAAATAAATAAATAAACAAACAAATAAATAAATAAAATAATAAATAAAAAATACCTTAACACTGAAGCAGTCACATTAAAAGGGCTTGATAAATGGGAACTATTATTATTGAAATGTTAAAAATATTCCATCAACACATCCTATTGGCTTTACCTTCAAAGTGCATCCTCCATCCCACCGCCTCCAAGTCCACCACCCTGGTCTAACACACCAATAACCTATGTGACCTTGCATTGATTATTTAAATTATCTATGCTTTAGTTTCCTCACCTGTAAAATAAATACAATATTACAGCCTATTCTCATAGACCTGCTATGAGTACTTCTAAATTAATGTACATAAAGTAATTTAAAGGATATCTAGACCCTAGCACCTTACAAGTGGTAAATAAATGGTATCTATTATTATCATCTCCTGCCTGGATTGTGGCAGTAGTCTCTCACCTACTCTCTCTCTCTCCTTCTACCCTTCCACTCTTCACAAAGTGGCCAAAGCAATTCTTTGAATAAGTAAATTACATTACTTCCCTTATTGCACAAAATCCTCCAGTGAATTACCATCTGGCTCAGAGTGAAAGCAAAGCCTTCTCATTGAACTGGACCCCACGACCCCTCGAGCCTGACCCCCACTGCCTCTGCACCCTGACCTCTCGTGCTGCTCCTCTGACATGGTTGTCACCCTGCACGTCACGGTCTTTGTACTCACAGCTTTTTCTCCAGGAATGCTCTCACCTCAGGTCTGTTCATGACATGTATACTCACTCCATTCAGTTCTCAGTTTTAATATCACATCAGCGGGAAAGCCCTCACTGACCAATTGACCTAAAGTAAATAGTATCCACCGTCCTTACACATCATATCACCCCGACCCTTCATCATTTTCCTTATCATCTGATGTGCAATGAATTTACACAGATAATTTTTTATTGTCTACTGTCCCAACACAGTAAGCTCCATGAAGGCAGGCATTTGGTGAGTTCACTGCTGTGTCCTTGGTGGCAAGAAATGTGCTGAGCACATTGTAGAAGTTAATAAATATTTATTCAGTAATAAATGAATCAGAGGCATCATTGGGGCTGAGATGCTTAATGTCCCCCCAATTGGCCACTGACCATTTGGTCAAGGGTAGGTCCCTGGGACCAGAATAAACACTGGCTGTTGTCCTCAGTGAAAGAAAGACTTATGGGCCCAGAGTCTTTCCTAGGGGCATAGTGGAAAGTTTTACAGGATAGCTCTTTGGGGCAGATGGCCATTAATACACATTGTTTAACAATTCAAGAATTACTTTAATGACCCATAAGTCACCATAAAAATCTGAGTATCTGCAAAACATGATGACCTGAGAAACTGCTGACTCCAACAGTCTCCAGGGGCACTCTGTTAGTGATCTGTTTTGGATGGGTCTTTCTTTTTTAATTTAATTTTTGTTTAATTTATTATTATTATTATTATTATTGTATTTTGGTCTCTGGTGTACCTGTGCACATCCTGCACCCTGCAGGATTGTTGCATATGTGCCTACATGCCATGGTGGTTTGCTGTCTCCACCCCTCCATGCCCCCCCACCCACCCACAACAGACATTTCTCCCAGTGTTATCCCTCCCCATCCTCCCTGCTCCCCACCGCTGTCCCTCCCTTCCCCTCCATGCCTCTACCTAGCCCAGTGAGTGTTGTTCTCTTCCCTGTGCCCAAGTGTTCTCATTGTTCATCAACCACCTATGAGTGAAAACATGCAGTATTTGATTTTGTGTTCTTGTGTCAGCTTACTGAGAATGATGGTTTCTAGATTCATCCATGTCTCTACAAAGGACACAAACTTGTTGTTTTTTATGGCTGCATAGTATTCCATGATTGTATATGTGCCACATTTTCTTTGTCCAGTCTATCACTGATGGGCATCTGGGTTGGTTCCAGGTCTTTGCTATCGTGAACCGCGCCGCAACGAACATATGTGTGCATGTGTCTTCATAATAGAGTGATTTAGAATCCTTTGGGTATATATCCAATAATGGGATTACTGAGTCAAATGGAATTTCTATTTCTAGATGCTTGAGGATTGCCACACTGTCTTCCATAATGGTTGAACTAATTTACACTCCCATCAACAGTGTAAAAGTGTTCCTTTTTCTCCACATCCTCTCCAGCATCTGTTGTCTCCAGATTTTTTAATGATCACCATTCTAGCTGGTGTGAGATGGATGGGCCTTTTTAAGGCACTTTTATTTTCCACTTAGGTCAGGGTGCAAGAGAATAAAGGGAATGTGCTTCATGCAGAGCATTATAATCCATTCACAGGCAAGACAGGGCTATAAATCCCGCAGAGTGTGTGCATGTGTGTGTATGTGCATGTGTGTGCGTGTGTGCACGTGCGTGCATGTGTGTGTTTGGGATAGCGTAGATTTTGTGGTATTATTTCAAGCAGAAACTTTAGTCTAGGGAAGTCATGAAGCTAAGGCTCTTTGATATATCAAATATCACTGAAGCCACTTCTCAAAGCAGATTGGCTTCCCGCGGCGTTTCTTCCTCACCTCCTTACTCAAAGGACTTGTCTTCCATTTCATCCCTAGTGTAGTCACTGTCTAAACTGTCCCTGCGTAGCCCTATCCTTAGATCTAGGCAACAAGGGCTTCTACCCTCAGCCTCATGCTTTAATCTGTATATCACAAAATAATAAAAAAAAATTTATTAAAGAATATACCATCACCTCTGATTTTTAGCATCCAGCTCCCTGCCCTGACACAGCACGATCCTTAACCAAAAACCTCCTCCCTTATGTGAGTTCAAGCCACAGGGAAATGCTTCTCTACACCTCTCGCCCTATATCCTCAAAAGAAAAGGTCAGTGCATCCAAATGCCGTGAAGGTCTGCAGGTGTGTCACTGTCAGTGTCAGAGATGAATGCTACTGGGATGGAGCAGCAGGGGCACTTCCAGCAAGAGAATAGACACGTTAATTAACTTGTGAAATCTTGCCTCATAACCAGTAAAAATGCAAAAGATTTTTGCATGAAAAGGTAGTGCAAAGCATCCATTTTTTTGCTTGTATTTAAATTCCATCTTATAATTCTAGACGTAAGGATGAGTTGGTGAGGTATTCACATCAGTTTCATAAAGTAGCTAAGAAACACTGCCTTGTATTAAATAATTCATATTGCTCTTAACAGGCCTGAAGAGAGTAATGCTGATTCTTTACATTAATAACTAGATGGACATTACCTGCTAGAATACTGGATAGAATTATAGCTAAAAAAACTGAGAAAGATTTAATTAAATTTTCAAACAACCAAATAAGATATTCAGCTTTATTTAAATAATTTAAATTTAACTATTGATATATGATATAAAGTAATTGCAATTTGAGTTTGGACATTTCTCAAAGAACTTAAAACAGAACTATCATTCAACCCAGCAATCTCATTATTGCATATAATCCCTGAAGGAAGCAAATTGTTCTACCGAAACAACACAGGCCCTAGCATGTTTATTGCAGCACTATTACAAATAACAAGGGCATAGAATCAACCTAGGTGCCCGTCAGTGGTGAATTGGATAAAGAAAATATGGTACATATACACCAACACAACCATTAAAAAAATGAAATCATATTTTTTGCAACAACATGGATGCAGCTTAAAACCATTATCCTAAGCAAAGTAACGCAGAAACAGAGAACCAAAGGTCACATGTACTCACATATAAGTAGAAGCTAAACATTGAGTTCAAGCCACAAGGAAATGCTTCTTCACATCTCTTGCCTAAACATTGAGTTTAGCTTCTACTTATTTGTGAGTCTATGTGAGTTCATGCGATATTTGTACTAATATTGAGTTTAGCTTTTTCTTACATGCAGGACATGTATGTCACGAACTTTATGTCATGAACATAAAAATGACAACAACAGAGAGTGGAAACTATTGTGGGGGGAGATGGAAAAACTAATTTTAGGTACTATGCTCAGTGCCTGGGTGATGGACCTCAGATCCTGGCCACATTTTCTAATCCACGTGAACCAAGAATAAAGTCGATATCTTCATTACTATTCAACTCCTATGAATGTGTCTCAGTTGATTCTGAACTTGCAAGAGGGAAGAAATTGCATGAGATCTGTTTTTTTTTACAACTCTCTTCCAAGCAAGAATGATTAATTTTGATCAAGTGTTCAAGTGTTAGCCATATAACTTCATTGTGGTAGATCTCCTCTCTCACTTCATCTGGCCCACTTTTCAGACAAACCTTCATTTATTCCTATATTAGGGTGTTCTCCATCTTCCTCCTCATGGTCTTTGCCCTTAGTACTCTCCAAAATAATAGTCACCACAGTGAATACTGTATTATCATGTTATTTGTTTATTCTTGGTCTTCACAGTCCCTAGATTCTAAGTTCCTTAGAAATAGAAAGATAAAGGCTTTAACTTACTCTTCACTGTATTTCTTGCAGCTAAACCAGTGCCCAGGACTTACAGAGCAATTAATAATTATTAGTAAAAAAGAAAATTAATAAGTTGATATGTAACTCTAGTACCTTGGAATTACCTTACTTTTTAGAAACAATATTCAAAACAATTCAAGAACGTATCCTGACATGCTCACATGTTACTCAAGCAAGCAAGCTAGTGAGAGGCTATCACCAGGTTGGAACAGCATCAATCTGGGGCTGTGGGGGCTCAAATGCTAATGATCCATTCGCCTTCAGCTTGTAGTATAAATTCCAGAATGTGAGCTCTCTGGGCACATGATTTCAGGCCCACATTTTGCATTCTGAGGGCATTCTTATGCTTTTATAAAATCATATGATTCTTGATTAATAAAAAGCGAAGAGAACATTTTTTGCATCTCATACTAGTGAATGAGGAAGATGAAACCTGCAGAGATGAGTTGGGCCCTTCAAAGACACAATGGCAGAGCCAGAGTCAAAAGACGGCAGTTTTTGTCTACCAGGTTTGTGTGCTTCTCTAAGTTTTTCAAGAAGCTATCCTGTGTCTCATTAAACACCCACATTCCAGGATTCAGTAGGCACTGAAGATTAAATTGGGCTCTGGGAGTTCAGTGTCTGGTGGAGGATGAAGTTTAATCAATCAATAGTAATATATAAAATTGAACAGATGTTATTATGTGGTTTGATTGGGACCCAGTATTATAAGATACCATGCAGAAGAATCTTTTAAATTCACTGAGGTGGGCAGGTCACCTGAAGTCAGCAGTTCGTGACCAACCTGGTCAACATGATGAAACCCTGTCTCTACTAAAGAAAAATACAAAACTTAGCCAAGCATGGTGGCATATCTCTGTCATCCCAGCTACTTGAGGGGCTGAGGCAGGAGAGTCACTTGAACTCAGGAGGCGGAAGTCACAGTGAGCCAAGATGGCGCCACTGCGCTTCAACCTGGGCAGCAGAGGAAGATTCTGTCTCCAAAAATATAAAATATAAATAAAAATAAAATAAATTCACTTAGGTAGAAAGGATGTTAGTATATTTTTTCCAAAGTGATTCTTGATTTGTATAGGAGCAGAGGGTAGCAATAAGGAGGGATCATCATAGGGAAAACTGAGGGTATGTGGAAAGAAAACCTTTCACACCATTGTCAAACTTACTTTCTACTTTACAATTTTTCTACTTCCTTAACATGTCTACTTCTTCTACAGCCTTTACCATGCAGAAATGCAGGTCTCTCCACCAGAAATATTCCCACCCCCATTTCCATATCATTCTTCACACTTGACCTTAACTATAATTTTCACAAAAAGGATTTCTCTGTCTGCCCCCTGTCTAAAGCAGCCACCCAACCTCCCATTATTTTTCTCATAGAACAATACATTTTTATTCAAGTGCTTTACATAAATTTTCATAATAGATTCACTTACAGGTGAAAGTTTTAATGTCCATCTCCCCCATTGGACTGTAAGCTTCTGAGAACAGCAATCATTTTTGTTTTCCTTTCTACTAAACACTCAATGCCTTATAGAGTACTTAGCATATAATCACCACTTACTAAAATCTTTCAAATGAGTGATTACATTCAAGGATTAATCATTTCTATCATCATTTTTAAAAAAATTTATGAGAGTGAAAAAACTTATTGACAATTAGTGTTTACTAGGCACCTACTAACTGCTAGGCACTGTTCCAACGGTTTTAAAATTTGTTGCCTCGGTTATTGATCACAGCATGCTTATGAGAGAGATGCTAGTGTAACCTCCATTTTACAGGTGAGGAAATTAAAGCACAGAGAGGTTAAGTAACTTGTTCAAGTTTTCATAGCAGTAAATAGCAGAGCTGGAATTAAAACCAGGTGGTCTAACTAGAGAGTTTGTGCTCTTAGCCTGGATGCTATGCTGTTTCTCATGAATGAATGACTAAGTGAATGAACAAACAGATAAAGTGTAAGCAGCAAACTATGTTCAGGGAACTGCCAAAGGTTCAGCATGACTGAAATAAAGGCTGGGTGTTGGGGTGAAGTGTAGGGAGGCAGAGCTGGAGGGCAAGGAAGCAGAGAGGCTCAGAGCATGAGGGGCCTTGGATACTGACTTAATGGATTCTAATTTGGTTGGCAGGTGCAATAAAGGCTTTGCAGTAGAAGAAATGGATCAAGATTTTCATTTTAGACATTCATCTTTAAATGGTGATTCAACCTCAACTCTGATTCAAGCACCCTAACTGTAACCATGACGTTATATTTCCACCCCATTCCCTTACATCTGTTGCCCTCTCCATAATGACTCTCTCTGATTAGTAATGTCAACAGACTGTTTTAAAAACAGCCTATTTTAAAAACAAACTGCCACCTGTTAATGTGTCTCCATTCTTCACTGACTCTCTGTTTTGCAGCCAACTGAACAGCATTGCAATTAAACCCTCTCCATAGACTACTTTGTTCTACCAGCCTCAAATCCTGCTGACGTGTCTAAATTTCCAGCATATAACATGTCAGGTAAGTGGCATAAGACTTATGTACTACACTGTGAAGGCAGGGAGGTGAGCTGATCTACAGAAAGCAGTATGCATAATATTAAGTAGAGAGGATAAGGAATGAGACTAGTATTAGTTGTGAGGCTATTGCAGTAGTATAAGCTGAATTTTAAAATGTTTTGCATTCTCTTGATGTTAATTGGGCAGAACAAAGCAGAGAGTTGCAAGATCGGATGCAATGAAACTTGGAGAATTAATAGCAAAAGGCAAAGTAGTACAAGAAATCAGAGAGCCTTTTAAGGTTTTGGGTCTAAGAATCTGGAAAAACTTCAATGGCATTTAAAGAAATGAGAAACTTTAGTACTTAAAAAAATAGGAAAGGAAATTGAAAATAAGATGAGATTCCTTTGGACGTATTGAGTTTGAGGGACTGGCTTGGGATTATAGGGGGACATGTCCAGCCTAAAGCTGGTGATGGGGTTTATAAATTGAGAAAGAGATATAAAATAAGGATACGGCCATAAGAGCCATTCTTGTTGATGTGTTAATTAAAACTGTAACTTGAAAGTGAAGTCACTGAAAGGAGTGTGTAGAAATAGAAGAAAGCCAAGATAAGTGCCATAACAATAACTACCACATAGGAAGTACATAATATGATATTTAGGGCATAGAGTTTGTAGCCATGCAAATAAGCCTTGGCTTCACTTGAATCTAGGCTGCAATACTTTCTGGATGTGTGACTTTGCAAGTTACTTAAATTCTCACAGGCTCAGCTTCCTGTTCTGTTAAATCAGGATAGTAATCTGTACCTCCTGGGGTTGTGATGCGGAGTCATTAACAAGCACTGAAAGGACCTGACATGGTGGAGTCAACAGTGGATCTCAGAAAATACTAGCATTTTCACCTCATTTAATACGAAGTAGGTATGAGTACCATTTTTAGTGTTTGAAAAATCACTGCATTTGCCTGCTCTATATAGTTTCTCTCTTTATACCCTTACTGCAACAGTATATATAGACTTTATATGAATGTATCCATCATTTATTTGAGGACATTTAAATACTGATACAAAAAATTGGTTCAAGCTCAAAGAAATTAACTAGGCACTATAACAAACAATCCCCAAATCTTAGCTTAACACAACACAATTTTGTTTTTTGCATATTTATACCCAGTATCGGTTGGCCAGAAATTTGGGGTGAATGTTTTATAGGAAAAGACTTGGAAATTCAGGTTTTTCCATTGTGTGATGTCACCATTTAAAAAACTTGTTCTACACAGTCATCCATGGAAGAGGGTAAGAGAGAAAAGAGGACAACTCAGCTGGGAGTTTTTAGTTAAAACTGAAGGAGTCCACATAGCTTTTACCCACAGTCTATTGGCCAGAGCCTTGTCATATGTCTGTCCTCAAACAAATTTCAGTGAAAGACTGAAAATGTAGTCATCTTTTTGTCAAGAAGAAAAAATAAGATTAATAGCAAGACTCTGTTGTGTCTTATAGATAACTGGTAAAGGTGGGACTTAAGTCATACATTTAGGGGTTGGAATGAGAGAAAAAGATTGAAAATGAACCTCTGATGAGTAAGAAGAGACTCAATATAGGTCCCACATCCTGAAAGCCAAGGGAAGAAAGAGCCTCTCTCTTTTCAGATCCCCACTATGTGTCAGATTCTATTCTGATTCAATGTTGTTAACTCATGAAGAGACAATATATAAGATGAATATTTGGAAAAGTTCATTGATTTTGGAAATTATACATATGAGAGATTTGTTTCAAGAGAGATGGATAAAGAGATTAGTTGTTATATTTTGCTATGGCAGAGGCAAGAAACACACAGTTCTATCTCTTGAAAAGAGCAATGTTGTTTATTTGATCTTTATTATCCTTCAGAAGGAAGAACTCGAGACACCAAAGACCTCTCAAAGAACAATGATAACTTATCCCAGGTTAGAGAATGGCAAATGTATCTCCCCTCTATCTTCCCGTGAAAAAGCAGGATAGACTGAAATGAAGAATTGAAAAATAGGGCTTGGGAGGAATAAAAAAATTACACAATGCCAATGTTATCTCTTCATACTGTTATGTTTCATCTTCCAATAGAGGAGTGACCCTTAAAGGAGAAAAATTAAGCATTAGCCAAAGAGCTGGAGCTGATTGAATCTTTTATAAGAACTACTTTTCATACTCAAGAACTGAGATAATTAAAGTAGCCATCTAACTTTGCGAGAGGTTTAAAGGCTCCCTCCTGCCACACCCAGAGCTTCAGATTATCTAAAATATGCAGTGGAAGATAACTGTTTTCCACTGGTCAGTTTCAAACTCTTAGCCTATAACAGCATTCCTAGTTTCTACCTCATTGCCTTCTCATCTCAGTTTCCCTCTTTAATGCTTGTGAGTTAAGGATTTCTTTAGATAGTCTACCTGACTTCCAAGCCATTACGTCCCTAAGATATCACCCATCAGGACACTTCTACAGCTTGCTGAAATCAATGTGCTATGCCCACCTGAACCCATTGTCCAAGATACTTCATTCCATATTAACTCATCACCCTTTCTTTAACCCACCTGATCTGGGAGAGCAGCTCGGGCAGATATGGTCCAGGAAAGACAACGTGATAAGAGTCTAGCTGAATATGCCTGGCTGTGTTCTTAACTTCAGGAAAGAAATGAAGAAGACCTCATAGCTTTCAGATTGTCCAGCCCAACTGCTCCACAGGGAAAGAAATTAACTGATTCATTCAGAGAACACATCTGTATGCACCAGGAACGTTGCAGACAATACAACAGTAAAGAAAACAGATTCTATTCCTGTCTCAAAGGAATTCACAGTATAATATGGGAGATGGGTAAGAGGGTAAGTAGTTATAGAACATTTACAACACTAGGGACAGTAGTGGATGATAAGGCAGCTCCTAGCCAAGCCTAGCAGGAGGGAGTGTGCTCAGGGAATGTTTTCAAGAAGGTGAGGCTGGAAATCCTGAGGCAAAATTACTGCTGAAGAATGGAATCACTGTGACATAGCTCAGAATCTTAGGTGGAAACAGGCAAGTGGGATAACAAAACAAAAATAAACAACCAAGGAAGAGGAAATCCTTGTAGTCTAAAATGAAATAAATAGGAGATATGCTGACTTTACGAGCAAGAAATAGAGCCCATAGAAGTTTGTATTTAAGGAAAAAGAAAAACCGAGCATATATGTGAACTAAAGGCAACAGGTCAATAAAGAGGGACATGCTGAAGATGCTACAGAGTGAGAAGGGTCAAGTGCTACATCCCGAAGGTGCCAATTGGATTTGTAGACAATTTCCTCCATGTGGAACATTTGTCAGGGAGTGAGAAGTGAAGTGACAACACAAACTGCAATCCCAAAGGCTAAAAGATAATGAAAGTTCATAGTCTTTGCAACCACTTTGGTGAAATGGAAGAGGCTGTATTCCGAGTCAGAAGATCTGGTTATCAAGGAATTTGAAAAACTTCCCACTTTCTACATCATCTTTTATATAACGAAGAAATTGGAAGGAAGAATGCTATGGTTCATTTCCAAGAAATGAACCTCCAAAGCCTTTTATTCTTTCTATAGATTTGCACTTAGGAAGTAACTTTCCTTCTATGTAAGCTAACATCTACAACAGATTTTTTGATGACCTATGAGACTCCAAATATCACATACGCATTTTCATCTGTTAGCATGCCTAATTTAGAGTCATCCCATCAGAAATTATGGTTGGAGACTTAAGATGGGTCAGAAATTCTTGATTCTAAAACTCACCAGTCTATTAAAGAAAAAAAAAATGATTTTTGTTTGTTTCATTGCCATGGACATTTTCTTTCTAATTTCAAAAAGTAGATATCACAGAGTGTTATAAAAACTCATTTTGGTACTCATGAGACCGAGGGAAGCTGGCATTTTCTTCTATTAGTTGTTGAAAGTGAAGTCCGTTGACTGAGAAAATGTTGACTTCTGCTGCTCTGAGTGAAGGTATGTAAAGCATGTGTGTGCTCCCAGTTCAATAGGTAATAAAAAGATTAAATCTAAAAATGGTTCTATTCTACAAGATATGACATTTCACGTTGAGTTGTATTTTACAACATTTTTAGGTGGAATTTTATTACTGTGAACAATTGACTATTGATTCATGTTACTCAGAACTCAGCAGGGTATGGAGAAAAGTCTCAGCCAATTGCAAATTCTTGGAAAGTGTTCTCAGGCAACATGGTTTATAACCAAAAGTGCTGGGCATTTAAGCAAAATCTTAACGGTTTACTCCTACACTCTATCAATGAAATAACTTACTCCTCCTCATTGAGCTTCCCTGGGACAAGTATAACTAACTCCTCCTACATCAAATGTCACAACCATATAAAATCTGTTCGGTGTGACCCTGGCATTTTCAATAGTACAGTTCCAGCTGAAAAAAAAAAATTAGATATTATCTTGCCTCTATAATTAAAGCCATTTGAATGCAGCCTTAATCTTTCCTGTGCCCAATCAGCTCTGATGGTCGTCAAAAATTAACATGTTAGGTATTTAAAACATTCAAAAGATTCATTAAAGTTCAATAGGTCTGAGTTCAAATCCTAAACCAAGAGGCCTTGAAAAACTATCAACCCATCTGAATGTCATAAGTAAAACAAGGCTTACCTTGCAGGTTTCTTGTAATGTTTAAATGAGATAACAAAGGAAAAATGGAAAATAATCGTTGAGCGCTGACTTTGCACTGTTTCACTGTAATCTTACTGTGAGCATTTACCAAGTACTTTATGAGTATTAATTTTATGTAATCCTTTCAACAACCCTATAAGTTTTGACACTGGTATTATTCCCATTAATGGTAGAAAATATTATCTATAAAATAATAAGTCCAAGAGAAGTTAGGTGATGTACCACAGTAGGTAGGTGGTAATTTTAAGAATATGCTAGATCCTATGCTCTTAAATACCATAATATGTATGGCATTTTACTATAATCCTGTGAATGTGAGCTTAGACTACATTTACGACTTAAAGCCTTCTCTGATTCCCATGATAGATTTGGTGCTCAGTTTTTTTATTTACTGCAATTCGATTTAGATATGTATTTAGCTATTTTTAATAATATAACAAACAGAAACTTAAGACGGAAAAACCAAACTGTGAAGTTTTACAGTAATTTACATCTCACTGTAAAGTTTCCTCATCAGCTCAGACCTCTACTTCTACAAACAGGATGTAAATATTAACTAGAATACTGTATTTATCATTCCCTTGCTTTTCTTTTATGTAGTGCCATCTTTTTGGATTTCTAAGCATTAAATGCAAAACATGCACACTTGCACCTAATAGAAAATATATAATTAATATGTTTTATTTTTTTGAGACAGGCTCTTGCTCTGTCACTCAGCTGGAATGCAGTGGCACGATCTCAGTTCACTGCAACCTTGACCTCCTAGGCTGAAGCAATCCTTCCACCACAGCCTCCTGAGTAGCTGAAACCACAAACATGTGCCACTGCACCCAGATAATTTTTATGTTTTTTTTGTAGAGACAGGGTTTCACCATGCTGCTCAGGCTAGTCTCGAACTCCTGAAATCAAGCTGTCCACCCCCCTCAACCTCCCAAAGTGCTGGGATTATAGGCATTGAGCCATCATGCCCAGCCAATAATATGTAAATTTGAAGATTACTTTTTTCTTTACATTATGACACTAAAAATTCATTCATATCATTACTATCACCTTGACCTTTATTTAATACTCCATGCGTGACTATTCCTTAGTCTATTCATCTCCTCCCCTGAGGATAGACAAGTATGGTACCAGCTTATCATTATCGCATTTATCATAGTACTCATTATAGCACTGCTGGAAAACATTTTTCACATGTCTTTTGCTATACATGAGTAAGGGTTTCTCTTTTAGTATTACTCCAGAAGTTAGTTTTCTGGGTCAGAAGTATGACAAAATTTAACTTTAGTAAATAACGTTGAGCCATTTTTAAGAGCAATTCTACTGTCTTAAAGGTCCAGCAGAAAAAATGTTGTGAATCCACATCCTCTTCAACACTTTTTATTGTAATTTTATTTTAACTGTGCTGATCCAATAGGTGCAGAATGATATGTCATTGTGGCATTGATTTGCTAATAAAGGTAGCCATTTTCTTTCTCTTTCATTTATGCATCAGATATGTTCATCTGAAACACTTACAAGATACAGGTGTTTTCTCTTTTATAAAATGCATCTTTATGTCTTTTGTACATTTTTCTATTGAGTTATCTATATTCTTATTGTATAATCTTGATACTAATACTTTATTATTGTAAAAAAACATTTCTACCTTTTCTCATTATGTAACTTAGATTTTCACTTTCAGAGTATTTCAGTGGAAACTTAACTTTTAGCAATATTTAACTCACTGTGTCATTTCTCTCTATTGATTGAATCCAACTGATACACATGCATGTTAATGCTAAGGAAGATTAAACCCTAAAGAAGTAATTAAATACAAATTGATTCACAGATTCAAAAATCAAATAAAATTCACAAGAGGGAGAGCAGACTAGGATAGGGGACATGTAAGACACCAGTACTTACTATACAGCTGAGATTAAGAGAGTGGATACTATTAATATTTATGTAAGTAGAGGATAGAAAGTTGACCAGTGGAATAGACTGGAGGATCCAGAAACAGATCCTTATTAATATATGAAAATTTAGTATGTGACAGCAGCAATGTGCCACATTAGTTGTGAATAAAAAGACTGTTCAATATTCACAGTTGGATAAAATGTATCTATAAAAGAAATCTATCCCTGCCATATACATTATGCTAAAATCAACTCCAGATGAATTAAAGACCAGAATGTATTATAAATGGAAAATTTTAATAATCTTAGCACATATTTTTGGTATCATTTAGAACCAGGATAAATACATGTTTCTTAAAAACAACAAAAGCTTTAATCTTTTCACCATGTTATTGAGAATCTCTTCTATGATAAATTGTCTTTGATAAATATCAACATGAGATATTCTCATTTGTTCACATGCATATCAATTCCCTAGGACTCATTGTTTCCAATCTTATATTCTTATTCCATCCAGTCTCTGTGTCTCATCAGCCATGTCATGTATTATTATTAGGAACCAATATGAGGAGCTAGTCCCATTTGTTCACGTACATATCACTTCCCTAGGTTTCTTTGTTTCTAACTTTATGTTCTTATTCCATCTAGTCTTCTATCTCATCAGCTATGTCATATATAAATATCAGGAACCAATTAGCATAGTATCCATATATACCATACTAATTCTTACTTTACAAAACAATGAACTAATGAGACTTTTGTTACCTGCTAAATATGCTGCTCTTTTAAATTCAGATGTCAAAAATATAACTAACAAACTAGGTTTATAGATTAATTAGACACAATAAGAAGCGAAATTGGCCTCTGTAAGTTCCCAGTCTAATCAGAGGACCATGGGGACACTTACAGATTATGTGGCCACTGGTATGCCAAACCTGTATTGAACAGTCTCTAAAATATGAATCACTCCCAGCACCGTTTTTGGTGGCAGTTAAAGGTTTTTATGTGAAATTATTAGAAGTATATTTATTATATATTTGTGATGGCATTTCGGGGTCTTTCCTTAAGGGGTTCTGGCCTCTGCCTTCAATCAATTGGTTTTGGATTTGCGAACCAACTTCAATCTTGAAGCTGGATGAGAGGCTATAATTTTCTGTTGCCTTGGTTGATGTTACCCCTTGTCACTCTCCATTGACTTCCATTACTCTAAGTTACAGGCACAGAATTTCAATTTTCTTGCACTTCCAGGTTGTGTGGGCACTGAGCCATCTCTCTCACCTCAGCAGGAACAGAGAAACCTGAGATTAGAAGATGAGAAAAGTAAAGTGCCATCATGAAGTTGTATGATTTTAGATTGTGCCTATATAAATCACTTGTCATAAGTTTTTGAGTAAAGCAAAAGGCCAAGAGTTCTAGAAATAGATGTGGCCAAGAAGGCATGGGAAGAATAATAAGATGCATCTACTATAAGTTGATAAAGTTAATGAGGATTGGAAATCCTCTTAGTAGGAGAAATTAATAGCAACATCTTTTTTTCCTACAATTTTTACATTGGATTTATATAATATATATTCTGTACTATACAAATGCCCAGAGAGGACATCTACTTTGGAAGTGTTCATTAGGACAAGATAATTTATACTGTGGATATCAGTATCTTCCTCAAGGTCTATTGATATTTGTTCTGTAGGCCAATGTACAAAGTTTCCTTGACTTTAAGGAAGAAAGCTATGCATGAGCACAAAGACATGCATTTATTATTACTAATAATGTTGTGAATTTATTATTACTAAGGCTGATCCAGGTACTGTCATTGCTGAATGTCTGTCTTGGCAAGAATGGATGCTAATATTGAACACCAGATATAACACCCTTTCCTGAGATCACTAGCCAGTCACCTATTGGCCAGTTGATAACACTGGATCCCTTCCATCATTGAGGTTGTAGTAATTTGTATTCTTGGAAATAGATACCTATTCTAAATAAGGATTTATTGTGCCTAACATGCTCTGTCAGTATCATTATTTGTGGACTTGCAGAATGCCATTCTAGTCACCTTGGGCTGCAATAACAAATTGACATAAACTGGGTGACTTGAATGACATTTATTTCTCATAGTTCTGGAGGCTAAGAATTCTAAGATTAAGGGGCTGGTAGACCTGATGTCTGATGAGGACCTTCTTTCTGATGAGGACAATGTGCAAATGACTGTCTTCTCCTTGTATCTTTACATGGCAGAGAAAAGAGAAAGGAAGCAAACTCTATCAAGTTTTTTCTTATAATGGGGCAAATCTCATTGTGAGGACCACACCCTCATGACTTTATTTATACTCAGTTACCTCTGAAGGTTCCTCTCCAAATATCATCATTCAATATATATATATGTTGGGAAGACATAACATATTTAATCCACAGCATATCCAATATAACATCTCTTTCAACTAAGGAACTGATTATATGGCAAAAATAAGTAAAACACGGCTTTTGTTTAAGCCATTTGCTTGTCTCATAGTGTCTAATTTTTTAACTATAAACATTTGACCTAACAAAAAGTGGAGCTTATGCATAGCCTTCCCTGTTGTCAAGGATACTACTTAAAGCTTATTCATAGAATGACCTGTAAGAAACCACCTTCCAGTATAATGCTATCTTACATAATGTAATATTTGATTTAAACCAATAACCATCATCTGGTGTTATTTTCCCCAAGGTCAACATACATAGGTCTAGGAACTAAGTAATGGAAGTAAAAGGGGCCATCCTTAGTATATTACACTCAATAACTCAGAGAACATTTGAATTCCAGTGGTTGAATTTCTTAAGAAAGGAATGATTCCCTTAGGGGTCATAGCCAAGTTTCTATTAACTTAGAGGCCAAGCAAATACCCTGGACATTTGGGCTCCTCATGCCGCTGAATTGACAGACAGAGAAAGTGCTTAACATAGGTACTGATTTCATTTACTGGAGGGAAATTTAGTTGCTTCTAATCAATAGAGAAAAGGAGAAATATGGTTGGAAATCAGTTAAATTATTAGAGTAACAACACTCTCTTGCTAATAGTCCCAGTAAATGAAAGATTATGGCAACTCAATAAAGATAGAATATTTTATATAAATATGTGGGTCACTAACAAAGAAAGAAGCACTATTCAAGGGGTTGAGTGAAAAGAGAAGGAAATTAGACTAAGTAATAAGAAAACAAAGTTTTGATTATCAACATGTTTATCTATACATAACAAGTTATTGAGTTATTTGTTCTACCCCTCCTACATTTGTGATACCATTGTTTGACTACTGCTGCTGATGTCTAACATTTACATCCCCAGTGGCAACATAACAGAATTGGCACCCCTGCCACCATAATTGCAACTAGGGTGAGGCGTATGAGACTCTTAAGACACAAAATTTAAGAAGTCACTCCCTTTTAGGGTCATAGAAGTTAACAGTGCTATCTGTGCTGAATTAGGGTTCCTGCTGTGTCTTTCCTTAGGGACATCCTGTGGATACTTCTATAATACTAGACTGACAATATACATTGCGTACTCGTATTAATTTGAGCTCTTAAAGATAAGGAGCTCTACCTCTTTCAAGTCAGCGTTATTCGTGGTTATCACAGTCCCCAGAGCATTGTAGACCCTCATTAATATCTGTTCAATGTAAGTGCGTATGGTCTCAAAAGATAAATGTTTGTTTGTTTATACAGGTTTTATTATACAAGTGTTTATAAACCAACACCAGCACTCTATATATGTTCTTAAGAAGGAGCAGGGTCACTGCTTACAATAAAATAATCAGCATAAGTTTGAAGTTAAAATATGAATAAAATATTATAGGAGAAAAATTTAATAAAAAAGAAGATAGTGGGAAATATTGATAGTAAACCCTATATTTAAAGAACAAATCTTTTATTTACTAACTCTTGGACCTGAGAAAAGTTACTTAGTTTTACTGTTAACCTCCTTTATTTCTAAAATAGTGTATATTATCTAGAATGTCAACCTTACAGAGATGTTATGAAGAATTAAAATTAGTTTTGAATATATATGGAAATAATTTATAAATTTTAAAATACTACAGAATTGTAATAATTTGTATTTAGTTATTTTAAGGCTTTTCTAATGTAGCAGTAATCACAGATTACTCAGTGTGATAGATGGTTCTGCATGTATTGATCTTCTCTTTATAATAAGGGTCTCTGATGTCAGTGGAGATTCTCTCCCTGTCTCTTTTTCTCTCTTTCTTTAATATTTATCCTTAGAATGTACTACAAGTTAAGGACTCAGTGATGTCTATTAGTTGAATTAAATAACCTCTATCAAAATCCACTTGTTTAACATTTTTCTGTCGCGTGTTAGGCATAATGTTTATCTTACATGAGTCATGATTCAAACCAAGTAAGTGCCTAAAATTATAAAAATAAAATAAAACCAAACGGGAAGTTAAGTTGATATAACATGACATGAAATTACATTTTGTGGTTTCAGTGAGGCAAGCTGAAGGGAGTAAATACTTAGAATTTGTGCGAGAACATAAATAACCCTGAGCAGAGGGAAAGGAGAAGGGTATTGGTCTAATACAATGAAAAGCTATGGCACCACCGTGCTCCGTGGTGCTGTCCACGGTGCTGACCAGTTTCTTAATCTTGGGGAAATTAATAGTCCATCCAGTTTCTCCGTGATTTTCCTAACCAGATAAGTGAAGAAATCATAAATGCAGACAAAAGAGAAAACTCTAATAAATAAAATGGATTGAGGTCGTTGGTGATATTTTTACAGCTCTACAATACTGAGGAAACAAGTATTTTTTAAAAGATCATTATTTGAGCATCATTCTTACGAAATCCAAAGTTACCAAGATAGGAACCGCAATATGATATTATTCGAATTTCAAAGTAACACAAAATAATAAACATATAAGACAAGGATATAAAGACTATGCTAGTGTTAAAAAAAACCCCACTTTTTACAATGTCAAGACTGAAGTTACATCACCAATGAAAATTTTTTTTGACAAAGAAATATTGACTTTTTAAATGCTACAATTTTCTTTCTGAAGAATTAATTTATGAATTATATTTTGAAATAGGTATTATTAATTTTGTATTAATATGATGGTTTTAATATACTCTTGACTATTTTAATTCCTTTTAAATCTATAATTTATTGTATTGGGGGAACATACTGCCTTTTGTTTCTTTATCCTATGTCTGATACTTATGTCAGAGTTATTAGCAACAAATTGTCTCTTCTCTTCATGTGCTTTTAACACCTATTGTCATTAACTGTCAACAACAAAGCTAGAGATCATAATTAAGTCCTCTTTATGTTGAAATTGTTTTCTGCTAGACCTTTCCAAATATATAAAATTATCTCTCTATTGGATATGAACTACTTTTTTATAATGAAAACAAACTCCATATTTATTTGACCAAGATTTTCTTTTTTTTTTTTTTTTTTT